>NC_032012.1:622774-697392 GCF_001865875.1 Lupinus angustifolius
AGTTGTCGCTGGAGCGACTCTTTTCTCGCTTAAGCGAGACATGCACTCTTCAGAATCTTCATCTTTCTTCTTTTCTTCTCCTCTTTTATTTATTTATTAACCTGAAACAACAAAAACGCAATAAATTCCTAGATAAAGCACAATTAACTAAGTTATCAGGAATTGTATACAATTATAACATAAATGCATACTAAGTACTCCACAAATCATGTACAAATTTACTAATTTTTGGCACTTAACATAACTCCACAATTTTTTCTTGAATTCGCTCTTTTTCTTAAGACAATTCACCTTCAGGTTCATTGTTGTAGAGATTAGAACAATACAAATTCCCCCACGACAAAATTCCAAAATTACCACTACAAACAATTCATTCTTATACCTTCTTCATTTTCTTCCATCATCAAAACTCAACCCTTTCTCCCTCTCTATCTCACACATCCATAAACTTCACTCTCTCTTTCTCTGTCTTGAATCCCAAATGCCCATCTTTTCTCTCTCCATCATTTTCACCTTTCTCACCATTTTCACATTGCCATGTGTGTCCTATTCAGTGGGTGTGAACTGGGGCACCATGGCTTCTCACCCATTGCCACCACCCAAAGTGGTGGAGCTTTTGAAATCCAACAAAATTAACAAAGTTAAGCTCTTTGATGCCAACCCTTATATTCTCGAAGCTCTTTATGGGTCCAACATTGGTGTCACTGTTGGTATTCCTAACAATTTGCTCAGAATCTTGTACTCTTCCAAGAAAGCTGCAAATCGTTGGGTCCATAATAATGTCAACCGCTACATTTCTTATGGAGGCAGCAATGCGGGGATTGAGTGAGTTGGATTTCTCTATTTTGCCCCTTTTCTTTATGCCATTTCTTAGGCTGGGGTGTGTTTGGGAAACCATTTGTTAGGCTGGTTTGATTAAAATGAGCTTATAGTAATTGAAATATGTTAAGATAGTTTATTTTTTTAATGTAGTTTTGAGACCATGAATATGATTTTGGACATTTTTTAATCCAAATGATTAATGCATAATTACTAAAATTGGTTTTATGAACCAGAAAATTGATGATGCTACGATCAAATTTATAAGATTACTTGTTTACATTGGTCTTGGATGTGCTTACCGAGCATATCCAAGAACAATTGTCAGTGTCACAATGTATGTTTTTGTGTGGATGATATTGTCCTAGTTAGAAATTCGATAGAAGAATTAAATGGGAAACTAAAATGTGGATATAAACTTTAGAAAAACATGACTTTTGTACAAGTGAAAGTAAGACGAAGTATATGAAGTATAAATTTAGTAAAAAGCAGGCAAACCTTATTATAGATGTAAAGATTGGAGATCATACCATACTATAACTTACTAGTTTTAAGTATATTGGATCAATCATATAACACATCAGGAAAATTCACGATGAGATGAAATGGTGGAGTGCTTGAGGGGGAGTGAAAAAAGAATTGGTGACTACACAACAAAGGTTTATAAAATATAGAACATTAGGTTTCAAGTTACAAGGTTTTAGATAACCATATTAGGGTTGTCATAGCTTAAGACTGTGTTTGTTTGGAGGAGTTCCAAGGGAAAGGGAAGAGAACCAAATTTTACATTTCTAGATTGAGAGAGATAAAATGTTTATGCAACTGAATTAAGACAATTGAAAGGTTACATAATAAATTTATAATGTCTAGTTTTATTACTTTTGGTTTGAAAAATTATCGGAAGAGAATGTTTACGCGAAATAAAAAATTAACCCTCTCTTTCTTTTCCCTTCAAATCCTTCCTTCCAAATATACCCTAAAAGAGATGAAAGAATCTGTACTTGGAGTCTTGGACCATTGAGACTTTATACCGAGAAGAAAACAAATTGCTTCGTTAGTCAGCTTCTTGGTTCACTATATATTTGCCCTTTCACTTCCAGCACCCTTCAAGTGGAGTTGGATGTAAAACTGTCTTGCTAATCCTTATAAGGAGATCATAACAAGTGGAGATCTTATGATGTGTTGCATTGCGTTTGTAGCTACTTGGTCTGTTTAGCATCATGATAGTACAGCAGTGAGTGACATAAAATATCGCATGTTTAATATCAAATGGAAAGTCTAGGTTTGATCCTTTTTCTTTAGGGTCCGTTTGCTAGTTGGGTTTTGGAAGGGAAAGGGAATGCTTCAAAGCCACCTCGCAAGTGTATTCCATGCCCCCAAGCTTTCCCTTCCCCACCAAATCCTAACTCACAAACGGATCCTTTAGGAATTCAATTTTGAGCGAAATAAAATTATTGTTTTCTTAGAATTGCATGCTAGGAGCATGTGTTGATACTAAGTACATTGTGGGGTTCTCTGATAAGAAAGTTTGTTGTTTCCTACTACCAATTTTCATTTTGATTCATTCCCCTTTCCTTCACAACTACTTTTTATTTTTTATTCATTTCGTTCCCTAGATTAGAGGTCATACCATATTACTAGTTAGTAGATTTATGTATATTGAGTCAACCATACAACATAATGGGGAAATTGGAAATTGAAAGAGATGTAAAGCATAAGATTTAAGTGGGTGGATGAAATGGCAGAATGCATCAAGTGTCATGTGATAGAAATGTGCACTCAAGCTTGAGGCGAAATTTTACTGCATGGCTATAAGACCCGTAATGTTATATACGATTGATTGTTGGATGATAAAATATCAAAAAGAGTGGACATACTAGATAAGATAGGATTAGGAATACATGCATTAGGCAGAAAGTTGGGATTTCTCCAATATGGTAAAATTGTGCCTTATGTGGTTTGAGCATTTGAGGAGGAGATTGTTAAAAGCCCTGGTAAGGAAAGTAGGTCAAATGGAATTGAGGTTACTACAATTTGTAGAGGCATGGGAGGCCAAGAAAAACCATAGGCGAATTGATTAGGAAAGATCTAGAGATTGATGTTTTGCCAATGGACATGATTTATGAGAGCATTACGATGTTGTTCAATCTATGTAGCCGACTCTACCTAGTGAGAATAATGCTTGGTTGTAGTTTTTGTTGTATTCATTATGTTCTCGTTAGTAATGCTGGGTGTTGTTTGTATTCATTTCCCTTCTTGTACACCTTTTATTTATTACTTCTTATTCATTCCCCTTTTAGCAACTATTAGTGTTATTTGTTCTCTGCGGTACAAGCTGATATGAGATATATGTTTGTCTTTTTTTAAATTCCCGTGCTTTGGATTTATAAGATTAATAGTTATCATCATGCAATGATTGTAAATGTTGTTTGTATCTGCAATAAGTTAATATACCAGCAATATGCTGCTTATTAATGTGCTTAGGTTGTAAAAGTTGGGATATTGGGATTCAAGATGGCATTGATTAGACTATGATGATACTGATTAATTCGGTTCTCTAACAAATACTTTCCAAACATGATTAGACTATGATGATACTAATTAATTCAGTTATTTTATTGAAACTGGTTACAAGAAAAAGCAAAAACTTAAAAATGTAAATACCAATTTGATGCGTTTTCTAATTTATCCAATGCATGTATCAAATATGAGCTGAAATTGATTTGCTGAACAGACTTATGTTCCACAGTTGTTAAGCCTGAGAATTAATAAGGACAAGAGAAATAAATCATAATAAAAGGTGTCTTCTAATTTGGTAGTGGTAATGGTAATATAGGAATAATTAAGTTGTAAGTTGTAACCCTGAACATTTTGTTCCCTTACCTAACAATGGAGCAGCAGAAACTTTATTTTGTTCCATCATGAAATATCCAAACAATTGAAATGATAGCTTCGTTCCATTCCATTTCACCCATGACCCATCATTAGATATCCAAACATAGCCTAAATGTTTTTGCTGCATCCTGACATTATTGGTGCTGCAAATATCTGGTTTCTATTATGCTTTAAAATTTGCAAATACTTGTTAACAATGGGTGTGAAGACTTACTTTTGGTTTAGGTTCTTCCAATTGAATCTCTCTCTGTGTGTGGCTTTACATGATATTTGTTAGATCAGTTAGAATTAGAAGCTATGAAGCACCAAATAAGTACCTCACCATTCGAGGCTTGACTCCCCTAAGAATGACAATAACTATTAACTAAGACTCCACAATACAGGCTTCTTGAAACACTTCTATGTGCTGAGCTTTGTTACTGAAATTCTAGAACATGTTCTATTATCTGTGGTTCTGCCCCTGCAGTAGAATACAAGCATTTTACCTTTTTGTCACAATGACCTCTGGAATGTTTCAGAATGTAGAATTGAATCTAATAGTAGAATGGCTGACTGCTTGATAGTGGAAACAATGATATGGTTCCAAAACATGCCACATTCTTGTTAAAATGAGCTATACATATTAGGAAATTAGCTTCTGGGGAAGATGGAAAGACAATCTTGTCTCATCTACACCTTTCTTAAGGGTTTAATCAGCTAACAGAAATTGGAACAAGCTATTGAAGAAATTCATGTAGGAGGTATGCTCTGGCATTCTGCCTAGAGCCACTGGACTGTACATCAGAATCTGTTTTTTCTTTTATGGGATCCGAAGGTAAGAGGGTGAGCCTTGGCGCAATGGTAAGATTGTTGCTTAGTGATCATGAGGTCCCAGATTCAAATCCTGAAAACAGTCTCTCCACTTGTGGGATAAGGCTGCGTACATTTATCCTCCCGGACTTTACTAGGTGAGAGCCTCGTGCTCTAGGACGCCTTTTAAAAGCTGATCCCACCCAGTGAGATTTAAGGTTTGGTTGTTGTTGATTGTTTTTTGAATCTGAAGTTAAATAAAGTGGGTTATGTATCTATGATGAATGATTCACTGTAGATATTGCTCTAAATATAACTTTTGCAGATATGTTGCTGTTGGCGATGAGCCATTTCTTAAAAGTTATGGTGAACAATTTCACCCCTTCACCATTGGAGCAGCTGTGAATATTCAAGCAGCTTTAAAGATAGTAAACTTGGACAGAAAAGTGAAAATTGTGGTTCCATGCAGCTTTGACAATTTTGAGTCAGGATCTAACTTATCCTCTGAAGTTCATTTCAGGCCTGACCTCAACAAAACTATGATTGAGCTTCTCACATTTCTTAACAAGCATGGGTCACCTTTCTTTGTGACCATTTCTCCATTTATAACCCTTCAAACCAAAAACATGTCACTGGATTTTTCCCTCTTTAAAGAAACTGCACGCCCTCATAACTTTAGCCATAAAACATACAAAAACAGCTTTGACTTAAGCTATGATACAGTGGTGACTGTATTATCAAAAGTAGGATTTCCGGATATTGACATTGTTGTGGCAAAGATTGGTTGGCCAACAGATGGAGCTGCCAATGCAACCTCAAACCTAGCCGAAATCTTCATGAAAGGCCTTCTGACTCACCTTCATAGCAACTTGGGTACCCCTCTCAGACCACGACATCCACCGCTTGAAACATACATTTTTAGCCTTTTTGACGAGGACCAAAGAAGCATTGATTCTGGAAACTTTGAAAGACATTGGGGTTTGTTCACTTTTGATGGCCAAGCAAAGTACCATGTAGATCTCGGCCATGGTTCAGAGAGCCTTGTAGATGCACAAAATGTTGAGTATCTTACTTCTAGGTGGTGTGTTGTGAACAATAATAAGGACTTATCTAATGCAAGTGCCAATGCATTAGAGGCCTGTTCTAATGCTGATTGCACTGCACTATCTCCTGGTGGATCTTGCTTTAACAGCAGCTGGCCATCTAACATATCATATGCTTTTAATAGTTATTACCAGGAGCATAATCAGAGTCCTAAAAGCTGTGATTTCGGAGGTCTGGGTTTAATCACAACCGTTGATCCGTCGACTGATCGTTGCAGGTTTCGGGTTGAGATTAACACTTCTCATGCTAAATTGTACAGGGTTTATTACTTCCACTGGATGATTTTACTTATAACAACTCTCTTGGCATTTTTGGTGGGTTGACATAGGGAAAGATGAGGATCATTTTTGCTGCTCCCTGAAGCTGTAATTTTGTTGTAGAAATGGCCTAGCACTTTTGTTTAGTTAATTTATTCATGCAGATAAAATTTCAGGATGCCACTTTCAGTTGGTCATTAATTCCATACATTCTCTGATTAATCAATTGGTTGTGGTTGATATCAGATGATCATTCTCTGAAATTCAGTAAAAGCATCTTCATAATGAATCATGATTCACATGTTTGATCATGCAATATAGTAGAATCAACACAGAAAACCTGTCCATTGCCACAAAATTCCATTTGTGGTATTTAAGAAATTTCAAGTTTGCAAAATTTCCAATTCCAAATTTGTATCAATGTACAAGTATACCATGTTAGCATAACTATTACTAAAATAGCTCCTCTATAAAAGTTCATATGCCATTAACTATGACTTGAGGGCCAAATGAGAACCGGATTCAATAGCATAATTTAGAGAAACTACTTCTAATTCATATCGGGGATTGCAGTTACAAATTGTAGTCTTTCTAGATTTTGTTGCTTGTTAACTATTGTTTCAATTCTCCTTCAATTCTTACTTGGTAATTTATTATTCCACTTTTCTTTGTGTGCCATGGGCACTGGTTTAAGAATTCAAAATTTTATGTTATATTGAGAAGTGATATATTAGTTTCCCATGAAACTTAATCTTTTTTACCAAAACTAGTGTCATGAGCACATAATAGAAAAATAACATTTATTGTTTATCATTTTCGTATGCCCGTTTTTAGTAGTTGGAGCGAACCAAATGGCTGGTTACTTCTTTGTATTATTGGTGTAGGTATTTTTGTCTGATATATAAGCCAGAGCCATACAATCATATTATTGCATGGTACTTCACAGTAGCATTAGTCATATTTTGTGGATGTAATTCTAAGGTTAGTAAATATAAATTAGGGCTTTAAAGTTTGACATATTAAGTTAAATAATTTTTTTAAAATACAGAGGTCTGACATATTTAGGAATGCCTAACTCACATACCTAAATTTAGTGTTGAGGATAATTAAAATATGTTTAGGGATGAAACATGGCAGGTAGTACTTACCTTTATCCATACTATTTGCATGCACTCATGCAGATAGCATATATGAAAGCGAATACTCAACAAACATTTATGTTGAAGTATATGTTTATATATTTTGTAATAAACATGTGGATACTCATCTTAGTTTAAGATGTAAGTTTACAAAAAACACTATTCTTTAAGACGTCACCCTAAATGGATGAATTATGTGGAAGTTCAAACAACAATGCGGTATATTAGTTGGCCACATTGAAACACAATTATCTCATTTTGGTAGAGAATTGAAATTGATTCTTGCTTACTAATTTGTGGTTCTCTTTAGAATTGGTTATCTATAATTAATCAACCAGATTTTTACATATAGTTTAAGTTAAAGAAAGAACAAAGAAAAAAGAGTAATTGGTAATATATACTCTACCTACATAAAAGAGTTACAACAAACAATAAATAATTTTATGCTAAGGTGTTTCTCCTTTTGTGAAGTCAAAGTTGATTGAAACCAGCAAGAAGTAACACTACAAATGGTTGTGCAAAGAGCTAAAAAAATCCTACACTAATGTACTATTATTTGACAAGGATAGTGTATCACATATTACATATCCGTATCCGTACAAAAGAGAACCACATATTAAGTGACTATAGCAAATATAATTCATCAATAAGGAGGACGGTGCACATGGGGGAGACAAAGTAAGTTACTTACAGTCCTCTTGTGGGTTAGTTTTTGGTAGAGGTGAGTATGGCAGGGTTGGACCGGGTAAAGCTTGTCCCTTATCCGATTCTAAATATTGGTAGAGTCATTTTTTGAAATCGGATCCGGTTCTAAACCCAAAACTAATTAAACCCTAAATTTCAACTAGGACAACCTTTGAACCTTAACCTAGATCTGATTGAATATAATACATACCTCTTTTAGATAAAGTCTTCTCAATATTTTACTTATTATTATTATTATGAATATGTAATTTGACATATGAAATGATTTATACATATATTATTAATCATGTATATATGATGAAAAATTAGAAAATAAATTATACTTTTGACAAAAGAGATGTCAATATTCTATACACAATTGAATAGAAGCACAAACAAACATGATAATGAGTAACCATGGGTCAGGCCAGGTCATGTTTATCGTCTACCCAACCCTAAATTGTGTTTGGGTCCAATTTTTAAATACAAACTCAATCCTAGAACACGACCTTATTTAGGTTCGATCATGATTAGACCAAACTGGATGAGAGAATAAGATCGGACTCTGCACATCCCTAGTTTTTGGAGAAGAGAAGGAAGATAAAGAAACCACCTCATGAACAAATATTTAATAATTATTCACATTTATCTCTTTAATAATTGTTCTAATATGAGTGATATATGTAAATAATATTTACTACATGAACTTTTTAATTCATAGTTATATTTATTATTGAAATTCACAAACTTTATTTGCATTTATATATATATATATAATCAATTAATACTTTGTGTATATTTAAATTTATAAATTTGAATTTGTTAATCCAAAGGTTAGTAAAGTTTAATGGAGTGAAACTTGAGTTTGAAAAAAATAGCGAGGTCAGCTCAACAAGAGTCTAGTTGTGTCAAATTTGTTACCGCTTCAGTCATTTTTCACCCCATAGTAAATACTAACCAGGTTTTTCCTTCGTATTTAAACCAAGACCATTTCAAAATTTCAAAGTTGGAGTTTTCAACACCAGCACCTTAACCGCCAATTCCCTTTCCCTCCCGCAATGTCACACTCCGCAGAAGAACATTTCTCGCACCTTCGCTCCCTAATCCATGCCAGAAGGTCCACTTCGTCCAGTTCCTCTCTCTCTCTCTCTCTCTCTCTCTCTCTCTCTCTCTCTCTTGCTAACTTCTCAAACTCCAATCTCGCAGTTTCAATGATACCACGCTTGGATTTCTCGAATCGCTTTTGGTCTCCAAAGATGTGGAATCAGCTACTGAAGTTCGTTCCACCTTGACGCAACTACTCAGATCCGAATCTCTCTCTGTCATCCGTTCCATTGCTGCAAAAACCGTCCACCAGAAGCTTCTCATTCTGGACTTCTTTGTTCGAGCTTTCGCTATCCTCGGAGATGTACAGGTACTTCTTCCGAATCTCAATTTCTCAATTCAGTTTCGTGTACATTTTATTTGCTTAAATTCCTCATAAGAATCTCAAAATCTTAAAGAAGTTCGTAGCAACAGTGCCCTGATTCAATTGATTTCGGTTTTTTGAAGAGTTGTTTGGCCTTGAGATATGAAGCTTTACAATTGAGGGAACTCAAGTCCGCTACCGCTAGTTGTGAATGGCTACAAGTGTCTTCTGTGGAATGGTTAAATTTTGTGGCGGACGCTGTGCATAGCGGTTTTCATTCTGTTGCTGAAAAGGTAAGGGTTCTGTGTATTATATATTTGCAACTTACATTATAATCTACAATTTGAAAGAGGCCAGAAATACACCTAACCAATGTTATTTGTTTATTTATTTATTTGGAATAGGCTTCTGAGTTTCTTTCCATTTTATGTATTTAATGGATCTAAATACATAGCATAGAGTTAGTTAATCAACATAAAATGAATGCTTGTTTGGTATAGATGAAAGTATGTAGTTTTTGTTTATTTTAAAAAAAATAAGTTTAAAATTGAGTACAACTACATTTGATAATTCACAATTAACAGAGATTATAAATTCAGTATTTATTTATGGATAAAATAAGCAAAAAGTAACAAATATTATATGAAACATATTTTTCTTATTCATAAACTTATCTTTCCCTATTGTACCAATATGCAAATTATAGTTAGGTACATTATTTACAGTAAGTGCATAAGCATAACTAAGGTTGCTTCTTTAATAGCTTGTGATTTAGCTGTAGTTTTTATCACGGTCTGTTTTTATACTATTTCATTAAGTGATTTAAGGCTTTTTGTCTGAAATCTATTAGTTCAGTTAGTCTCTGTATGGTTAATTACTCACCTTTTTGGTGATTAGGCATGTGAAAATGCGTTATCGTGCATTGGGAGTGGGAATAATGATGTTCTGAAGCCAGCAACAGACACGTCTTCTCAAATTTTGAATGCTATTAGCGAGATTACAAGGCTCAAGAACTGTGCAATGGCATCAGTGGCTTCAGGATCTGGTATATCCTCTTCCATTTTCAGTTTTTGCAATTAGAATATCAGCAGCAAGTTGCTTGGTTTTATTCCTGTGCCCATCATCATATGTTTTCAACATTTCCTCTTCTGAACATTTCTCATGATTTGTTCTAAAATCTAAACCTTTTGGCACCTCTTTGGTATATATGGTTAGAGAAGAATGCTCTAGTCCTAAAAGGCATCATTTTACCCGAGACTTACTTTGTTATAGGTTGTTGTTTATAGATATTCTCTTGTTCATTACTCGCGGCTGTCTTTAGACTATTGCCACATTTGGGATACTCAAATGCTGGAGAGAAATAATAAAATGTGTTGAAACCATTTTTGAGATAATGAAATAAACGATGTGAGACTTACTTTCTAACATATCCTCTCTATAAAAGTTTGTCAGATTAGGCGAAGAGTTACCTTTGACTCATTATTAAAGGACATCTTTTAGCCAATGGCAACCGGAAAGAAGTTGGGTTTTGGCTCTGATACCATGTTAATGCTTCATCTTAAAACCAATTGACAATAAAATGAAAAAAGTAACTCAACACATATTTAAACTATTTCCGAAACAATAAGGTTGGCGATGTGATATTTACTTCCCAGTGAGCCTTGTTGTATTATTTATTCCCTCTATATCTTACTGTTTCTAACGCTGTCTAGTTCTAATCTAAAAAGTTGGCTTAAGGAGGGTGAATCTGGATAGAATGATAACATTTAGGTTGCTACGTTGTGGTAGGAAGATTTTACCGAGGAAGGAAATTAAAATGAACACTTTAACAAAAAAAAGGAAATTGAACGATGCTGTAGATTTTTTCTGTCATTTTAGGATGGATACACCACATTAAGTACAAGGAATTAAACCCTAAAAGGGATGCAAACCATACACTTCAATCCATCTTGGATTGGTAACTTTTAATTAAATAAAAATAAAATAGAGTTGGATCCTTGCAGTCATTCTCAAACATAATCAATTATCCACACTCGCCTTTCCTCATTCTTCTAGCAATGTTATTGGCCAGTCTTCTATTTCTTCAATTATATTTTCCTTCGCTGAGTTGGGGTGCTCATCACCTTGTGACTTCACATGTTCATATCCTATCAATAGATTTTCAACCTACGAGTTAAGGCTGCATGCATATATCCTACTTAGACCTTACTAGAGGAGAGTTTTGGGCAGTGGGTCGCCCTTGTAAGTTGGATCATGACTGTATTCGTATCAGCTCCCTTTGGCTTTTCATTTTTTGTTCCTTTCATGATATATATTAGAGAGCGTGAGCTTTTTGGATAACAATATTAATAAGGTTGTTTGGCTTAGGATTTGGATGTCTTGTGTTCAAATCTTGATAACAAAATCTTTACTTGTAAAAGTAATGTTGCATGCATTTATTCTTACCGGATCTCATTAGGTGGAAGATTCACTTGAGCTTGAGCTTATGTTAACAGTTATATATATCACTTTGTTGGCTGCTGATAATTGGAAACTTAGGGAGCTCCATTAGTTTATTAGGTTGGAAATTTATAATTTATAATTAAGGTGGTTATCATAAATTTTATATAATTATATCAACTATTTATGTTGGGATTATAAAACAAGTAGTCTAATTTTTGACAATCAATAGGACTTCTAAAACTATTAACAGATATGAGCTTAGTGAGTGGATACCTAAACAGTTAGCCAATAGGGGATAATGAGAAGCTTATAAATTAACGCATAAGGAATGATTATGGTCACTAAGATACCAAATCACTCATAGTTTTCATCCCTTTCCATAAGAGAGAAAACTAAGGTACCAAAAGGAATTAAAGATTTGGTTGAGGAAACCTATCACACCAAAATAGGTACACATCTGTTGTCCTACTCCTTTGTGCCACTCCGCCAAAAAAATATTTAATAATTATAATTTTAACTTAAATAATTTTTTTCAACCACGATGATGGTACATGGAGTGGTACAAAAAGTGAGACAACATACGTCCTCCCTATCAAAACTCTCTCCAAAGGCATACAAAATGAATAGATATGAGAAACATGGATTCACGCATGACTTTATATCATTGTTTTATATTATATGTGAGAATAATGAGATTCAAGATTCTAAAATTGATATTTCACAACTAAATTAACATATTCCTCCCATTTTATGTATGTATGAAGAGCCATAGTGGCTAGTCATGTGGACATTGATTTTTAAAGTAGATCATCACATTTTTACCTCTATTACTTATGCTTTGTGAGTAGACATTTATTCATTGAAAGTACTGTTCTATCATCAGTTCAGGTCCAAGCAGTAGAATACCTAAAAAGGAAAACAACAGGGCAGCAAAAATCGGATCCTCTCTACAAAGAAGAAAGATGTTTAGCCAGCACTTCCTTTAGAAATGGAATTAAGAAACAAAATATACGAAAGTTATATGAACGCCAAAGCCTCCTGCAGATCAATGAGGAAAATTAGATGGAAGCCATCCAAATTTGAGGTCAAATCAATTTCTGTTTGTGAATTAATATCAAGTGGCAAGAAGTTAACAAAAACAGCACTATATGATTTTACCCGTTGTGGACAATTATTGCAAATCAGAGTTTCTTGTATCAAGACCAACATCTTTTTCTGTGATCTGTTGAAGCCACTTCAAGGTCTGTAATTGAATGCATTATTACACTCATTTCCGTTGGCTTTACAGAAATACAGACACAAGGTGATACCTACGTATTCTGATCCATATTGCACCGTATACATAAGGGTCCAGCCCCACTGACATCATCGTGAACACCCACTCTTTTTTTCCATATAGCAATCTCAAATATATAATTCAAGTTTTTCTAGTACAGAAAAAGAAATGCAAAATATAAATTTCAAAGAGTAAATTAAAAATAAGAAACAATATAATATTCTAAATATCGTGGTAATGCTATCTCACCAAAATAAAACTTACTATTGTTAATGGTTTATATTTAGGTTAGGATACACTTCATCCAAATAATTAAACTAAAAACAAAAAACAAAAAAAAAAAACATGCTGAAAATGAAATTGAAGAATTGTGGGGGTAAGACGAATCTCACACACTAAGCCTCACCCACGAGCTACTGGTAGGAGAAAGGTTAAGAAACCCTCATCATAACAACCCAAAATGACATAGAAATAACCACAGTGCAAATAAAAGATGCGACTCTGTAGCTGAGGCCTGAGTGATACCTGAACTGATTTTACTACAAAATTGTTAACGTTTATATGTTTTGTTTAAAAGATAGTTTTTCAGGAAATAAAAATAAAGAAGGCTTTAGATTAAGAGAAGAAATACATTTTTTTTCTTCATTTTCTTTCATTCTAATCTTGTATCAAACATACAAAACTCTACTCTATTTTCTTCCTACACTCTTACTTATCTCTTTCTCTTTTCTTATTTTCTTATATGCAACCAAAAAAACATAAAAGACTAAAGGGAAAAACTACAAAAGCTACCCAACACAATAGTCCTATACGTGTTAGTTAATCTACAATACAACCACAAAAAGTACTAAATACAATAGTCTGAGCGAATGAATCTACGATACAACGACCAACTATAGCAAGATAGCATTTCTGTTAAAATGGTAGAGTCATGCATGAATCTTGATAAAGCAAAAAAATAGAATGAGAAAATCCATGAAAAGAAAGTTTCTTGATGCAAGAAGTATGAGAGAAAATCATAAATGAGAAAATGAAAACTTTCTATATAGAATTGAAGTACAAAGAATAAAAGAACCACGCTTTATATACTACAATGCCTAACTAATAACTAACTAGTTAAACGATTAATTAAACTTAATCGGTTAACGAAAACAATGTTACAATTAACAAACTGAAATCAACTAACAATTTTGACATCCCTCAAGCTGTAATGTGTCAAACATTTCAAGCTTGAAATGATTGTGATGAACATCACACGTACTCTAATACCTCCTCTTGCTGGCGAGCGAATCTTCGTCCCCCCGTCTTGAAATCTGAACGTGAAGCAATACTGACGCTTAACCATCATTTGGCAAAAAAAGTTTCATCCAACGTTTAACCATCTCTTTAACAGAAGCAACCCAATCATAACAGATGAAATAGATAGATGAGATGAGGTAAAGAAACTAGAGTAATAAAGAAATGAGAAATAATTGGGGGTGATAGATGAAAGAATAAGAAAATAACGTAAAGGTAAAATGTATACAAAATCTTGGGTTATAACAACCCAAATTTTTAGAAAATGGATCAAACTCAACACTATGAGTACTTTGGTTGAACCTTGGAGCAATGTTGAAGTGTGATGCATAGGACTCCTTGATTGCAAATCATAGATGCAGCCACTAATGGATCATCTGTGGTAGTAACCTTTTGGCTGCACTTTTTCAATCTTCCATAATGATACTGAAAAAATTCTTCGTGATGGTGATAATGCATGTTAATATCTCCAATTGTGCAACCATGCTTTTGAGCAGTGTTTATAACAATTGCATCACTTTCTGTTTCTGAGACCGGGCCAAAGTGACATTTCTTAAAGATCAACATGACATAGCTCTTGATGGAGACAAAGAAGACGGAGGAATGATGATTCTTTGTTGAATCTTGGAAGAGAAGTATAAGCGGAAGCCATCAAAACAATAATTATGCCTCTGATACCATGTTAAAATGGTAGAGTCATGCATGAATCTTGATAAAGCAAGAAATAAAGAATGAGAAAATCCATTTCTTGATGAATCAAGAAGTACGAGAGAAAATCATGCAAGAGAAAATGAAAACTTTCTATATAGAATTGAGTTACAAAGAATAAGGAAATCACTATTTGTATACTACAACGTCTAACTAATAACTAACTACTTAAATGATTAATTAAATTATTAATCGATTAACAAAAATAATATTACAATTAACAAACTCAAATCAACTAACAACTTTAACAATTTCTATCTATCTCCCTTATGAGTTTAATATATTTTTAACAATTCACTAGTTGGCGGAGAGATACCTATACCACATGTGCCTACAAAAATATCTCTAAGGGATACCCCTTATAATTACGGGGTGGAGAGATATAAATTTATTTTTAATAAATGTTTATACTTTTTATTATTTGATATTATAAATAATTTTTTATTATTTCATAGTATAGTTTAGTTATTAAATTGAAGGAAAAATATATATAACCTCATTAAATTTTATACTTTTTGCAAATAGAAATCATCAACTTTAATTTAATCATACTCAAACCTTAAACTTCTCACATTCATCACATTGACCCATATGTTAAGTTTCTATTACATTATTTACCAGTGAAATCTAACTCTTTAAATGTAGAACATTGATTTATTTATTTAAAAGTATCATAAAAAATTACAATAGTGGGGCTATTCTTCTTCCTGAGAGAGAAAAGTTTCATCTCAACCACCATATCCAATGAATCATAGAGAGAGACACATCAGCAGCATTGGCTCCTGGATTCTAACCATAAAATAACAAAGCACTTAACAACATTTTTTTTTACCAAAAACATTATAGTGCAGTAATGGAAGATAGTGATGATGATATGAATATGCACAACCACTATGATAAGAACCTTTCTACCTCACAATGAAAACTCCATTTTCATGGGTTAGATTCTTTTACCTTCATCTTCTTCTTCCCACGTTATCCCACCTCTTCACGGTTGCAATTGGAGGAATCACTAATTCAATGGCCACTCACGTTTCTAGCAAGAGTCAACTTTTTTCTTATTATATTTTCAAATAAATAGATTAAAAAATTGAACAGTTTCACCATTAAATATAACATAGACTTATTTTATAAATGAGTGAAGTTTAAGATTTGATGGGGATGAAACAAAAGTTTATGATTCTTATTTGCAAAAAGTATATAGTTTAAGGGTTTATATATATTTTTGCCTAAATTAAATAAATAAATTTATCATATTAAATTATTAATATATTATAATTCATGTAATAATTATTTATATATGCTAAATTATTACAAAGTATATAAATATATAATTAAATTTAAAAATTCATCTGTTATCCGTCAAATAAGAGTGGGAATCCTCAATTGTCCCATTCTCATCCCAATTAGTGAAGGAAAGGGAAGGTAATAAAGTTATGGTGAAATTATTTGTTCATTCACATATCCAAGATTCCAATATATACATAGTACCTTGTTGATATTTGATATCAAAATCTCTAAACATTTGCTTATAACATCTCCTTAAATTATGGCTAAAAATCAGCTATCAATTTGATCAAAAATATAACAAATCACCCTCAATATGGTTGCAGATATTTATCTCCTTAATGGGAACAAGATAAATACATATAAGTACAATTAATGAAACCAACTTTGTTTCTTATGTGTGTGGATTCCAAATGCCTACTTGTCAAGTAAAACATGAAGCTAGGTGCGACCCAAAGCTATAGTAAACATATGTGCAAGTTGTCCGTGAGTGGGAGCATAAGACGATTGCAGATTGTGATGTACAATCTCATAGTAGATGAGGTGAAAATTGTTGAAAGAGTTTTTTTACTTGTTTTATTTTGAGGCAACAAAGTTTCTGATTTATTTATTTAATGATAGCTCAATTCTTTGATCACCATCTCGGTTTTGTTGGAATAAATTTCAATGTCAGTTTAATGGTTTCAAGAATGCCATTTAATCAAAATTTTGGCTTTGGCAAAATAGTATGAATTTAGCAAATTAATACAAGTGATAAGAATGATATTTAATTAGTTAGTGACTTTATTTATTTATTTCCTTTTCAGGTTCATTTTAACCATACCATAAAGGTCGGTCTCATTTTGTTAAATTAACCATACCATTTATTATGAAAGGTTGGTATCAAAGAATAATAAAATGACAAAAGAATAAAATTAGGAGTTAATCGTACCACTTCTTTCGAATGGTTGATATAAAGAATAAATAAAGCAATAAATAGTTACCTACAGAAATTAAATGACAGAAAATAAATGTTAGTTGCGGAAATGTAAATGACTGAAAGTAAAAGTTAGTAGTTAGATCGCTCATTATAACTATG
Source organism: Lupinus angustifolius (assembly GCF_001865875.1). Classification (NCBI taxonomy): domain Eukaryota; kingdom Viridiplantae; phylum Streptophyta; class Magnoliopsida; order Fabales; family Fabaceae; genus Lupinus; species Lupinus angustifolius. Next base: position 639,957 of record NC_032012.1, read on the forward strand.
TATTTTTTCCATTTTCACAAAGATACAACTTATGAATTAAATTGCATTTTGATTCAAAGTTTCTTTCTATGTCAACAAATAAAATTTATAAGTTAACACTTTACTATCTTGCATTTGCATCTCATTCAAGATTCAATTGTAGTATAATATAGGGTTATGTCGAACCACAAAGAATTGCCTAATAGAATATTATTATAAACATGTTATATTACTAATAAAATTTAAACATCTTTTTGAATTGGTTTTGTTTATGAAATATTAACAAGTAAACATAATCATAAAACAACTATTATAAACAAATTCTTGAGGAGAAATTTGATTGGAAATGAAATTATTTCTCTACTTGATTTTTGAGAACATTACAAGTTATGTGTTATACTTTTGGTTAATTTCACACATCATTTCTAAATCCTTCATCTAGTGTCCTAGAGTGATAAGATGATTTTCAAACATTATGAAATATACTAAACAATAGTTAAGTGTCACTCGTCGGAGTAGGTTGTCACATCCTACTTCAGGCTCTATCAACTTTATTTAACCTTGAACATAAGTTGCTTAAAATAGATGCTTGATGTGGCACGTGAACTAAGATGTAGATTATACTTTTTAGTTCATTTGTCATCACTTTAAGAAGAAGTATTTTGGATCTTTAAATCAAGTTTTAGGTGATCAACCTAAAACCGCATTAAGAACTTCATAAAGAATCAAAACTTAACCAAAAAGTAATAACTTGAATGCATTGATTTCAAAAGATAAATTAAAGAGAATAAATCACACCATAATCCAAGTCAATTTGTAGGAGCATGAGTCATCTATCCAAAAATGAGATGCTTTTTGGGCCAAAATGAGATTACAAAATTATGTTTTTGCATCTCATTTGCCATCTCCTTTCTCCTTTTGAATTAAGAACGAAAACTACAAACTACACTTACCTAAACTACTTTGGAGTGGAAATTCTCCAAGAAAATTACAAGAAGAAGGTGTGGAAGAAGAGAGAATTCGGCTTGAGAGAGAAGTGGAATGTGAGAATGTGAATTAGAATGAGAATGAATGTATTTTGTCTTTGAGGTGCCCTCCTATTTATAAGAGTTTCTGCCCACCGCCAAGCTGCTCTCTTCCACCACGAAGCTGCTGACCAAACCCTTCAGCATGGGTTTGGTCATGGCCAAGCAGCTTAGTCACCTACTTGAGACTGACTCACCCAAGCTAGTTGTGAGCTATTGGCCCAGCTATTGTGAGCTACCTCTGAAAAGCCTATAAAGGCTACTTGGAGTGAGGGCATGCTTGATGTCAAGGTTTCTTGGTGGCTAAGTCAACTTGTTCACACCGCTAGACGCTTATGTGGCACCACTCAGCTGCCTGCTTAAGCAGCTTTGACCGTGCTGATGGTGATGTGGCCTGGTGCTTGCTGATCTGGTCAGGTGTGTGGTTCCAAGCTAGGCGGTCTAGGTGCTCCACTAAGCTATATGCTTGAGCAGGTTGACTTGTGTCAGGCTTGTGGTCTGACCGTGCCATGCTTGTGTTTTGGCCGTGCTAGACTGGTGTCCAGGTCAGCTGGGCGTGGACTTGGTCCAAGCTAAGCTACTTAGTGAGCAGCTTCAAGTTGAATCCATATTTTCCATATAGGCCAAGTCTTGTTGATTTATGCTTAAGCATATAGCTTGTCAATCTTAAGCATGTCATTTGATGATTATTTTCGGCCTATTTTGAGCACTTTGTTTGTATTTGATTAATTATTCTCTTTTTCATCAAAATCCTACAAAATATACTACAAAAGAAATACACAAAACATATATACAAGATTGTGATATTTTATCCAAAAAGTGTTGAATTAAGTTGGGTTTCTCAATTTATCCAAGGATAAGTGCCATGAAAAGTGTATGAAAATTAGGCATTTTTGGCACTTATCAACAATCTACGTCAATATGCTTTGTGCGCTAGTGGAAAACGAGTTTCTTTGCAATGTATGACGCGACTTGACTATCCTAGTAGAATTTCATGGGCAATGGATGAGTGATCACGAGACTTAAAAGAACCCCCTTAAACCACTTTAGTTCACACGTTGTGTTTGTCATTGAATGATATTAAGATCTGGGAGACAAACAAGCTATTGTATGTTGTTTTTTGGTTTTCCAAGAAATAAGAGAATGACCCAAGAAAATAATTCATCCAGTAAGAGCTCTATTCGCAGTTACTATATAAATTGTGAAAGCACATGGACGCAATATTATAATTTAGGTTGTGTAAAACAAAGATAAATGAGCCGACCCACCAACCCAGTGTTGTTAAAATCATATCAGTTATCAAACCGGTCAGGGTACTGGTGTAGTGGTACAGTGGTTCAACCGGTGGTTCAGTAATTAAATCGCATGCCGGTTAAACCGGACATACCTACTTATATTTATATATATACAAACCTATAACAAAAAAATTTCAAATAGGTAGATACTCAAATTTATAATCCATATTCATAATCTACTCAAAATTCACATAAACAAACAACTTTAAGTCTTTAACAAATTCAAAGTCTAAATTACAAAACATATATCAATTCAAAAGTTTCACTTAACAACCGCAAAATATAAATAAATGACACAAGTTCACAACTCACTCTACAAAACAAATAAATTTGTAGTTTTAACATTTAACACCAATGAGTCAAAGTTGTCTCATATCGATATTATTCACCAAATCCTATCTTCAGACAATACTCCATGATTGACGAATGTCACTGAGATTACACACAAATATTAGAAACCAAAAGGTGTAATCTAAGTATGCCTTGGAAGCATGTGCCCTGAAGTGTTGAAGAAGGGTTGGAAAGATGGGTCACCTTGTAATGGGTTTTTAAGTTTTTTTTTTTCAGAAAAAAAATATGTGTATAAACCGACCGAATTAGTCAAATACCGGTCGGTTCACCGGTTTTGACCAGTTTCGATACTTGGCTGGTTCAACATCTGTACCGTATCGGTTAGGGTTCTGGTTCACCGGTTTTCCGATTGAACCGGCCGGTACAATATGGTTTTTACATCATTGCACCAACCTATGGTAGCGATCGAGATAAGTAAGTAGCTCGCTTTTTGCAAGGCTAAGATTATGATTTTGTTTGAGTGGAGTACTCCCAGGTTTTCCACTAAGCAAACCACTTTCAGTAATGATATCTAAAAGATAGGGAAAGATACTTGTATGGGATCTCGCAACTTCCACCCACAAGATGTATTTTAATGTTCCCAAATCTTTCACATGGAAGGATTTGCTCAAGTAGTTCTTAAAACATTGCATGGAGTCAGGATCATTGCCATATATAATTCAATCATTAATATACACTATTATCATAAGTCATATGTCTTTATCATGTAAGGTACACAATCTTTAGTTTAAGTAGGACCTATTGAAGTTATACTCTTGGAGAGCCAATGATAACTTTGCAGACCAGGAATGTGGGGCTTGCTTCAACCCATACAATGATTTTCAAAGCTTAAAAACCATACCTGGTTGAGAGGATTGAAAATCGAGGGGGTGGAATTTCATGAAGGTCTCCTCTGATAAATCACCACTAAGAATTGTGTTGTGTACGTCTAATTGATGGAGTTCCCAGTTCTTGATTGCAACAACTGCTAAAACAATTCACACGATGATCATTTTTGCCACTAGAGCGAAAGTTTCATTATAATCGATGCCTTCAACTTGATGATTTCCAAGAATAACCAGTCGAGTTTTAAACCATTATATGGTTCCATCATAATGATGTTTGATTTTATATACTCATTTGCATTCTAATGCTCTTTTATTCACTAGCAAGAGCACCCTGTCCATGTGTTATTAGCTTCAAGAGCTTGTATTTCTTGTTGCATTGCTAAGTGTCACATGTTGTCTTTTACAACTTCTATAAATAACATGGGATCTTTGTCCGTTGTCACGGTTGTACGAAACCCGTGATGGTGCAAGGAGAAATTTTTACAGATAGAGGAATGAGCAATATGATAACATACATGTGAGTGATGTGTGAAGTAGGCGTTGGAGTATATAGGCTCATGGATGTTTGTATAGTATATTGGTCACATAATCTAGAAGTCTTACAAGAAGGAATATTAGTACGCTTGCCTCGACCAAGTTGCTCCTTGTTTTCCTCATTTTTTGGTTGTACATCAGTGCTAGTATATTGGTCACATAATCTAGAAGTCTTACAAGAAGGAATATTAGTACGCTTTCCTCGACCAAGTTGCTCCTTGTTATCCTCATTTTCTGGTTGTACATCAGTGCTAGTGTGATCAATATGCCTTCAATGGTATCAATGATCCATGCTTCTTTACCTATCATTGTTATTTCCTTTCTTTCTGGTTAGGATCTCCACAAGAGTTTGCCATTGTTCTATGCTTAATCATGTCAGACCCCCCCCAGTTGTTCTTCCATTAAATGCTTGGGCAACATTTGCTTGCACACTCGTGCATCTACCACGTCCTTGTTGTTGCAATTTCCTCGAGCAATTACCTTGGCATGACCTATCACCCCACTAGTGTGGATATCCAACAATTTGTAAAAAAACTCATGGTATCATGTCCTTTCTTATTGTAGTTCGAACATACTATACCTTTGTCTGTTATGTTTCCATGTCCTCTCGTTCTTCCACTGGTCTGCATAGCTAGACTAACAATCCCTACTTATTCTTCATTGGTTCTAGTAATGGCCTTCACATGTTCTTCTTGTATCAAGGTGACATACACATTATGGTAGTGGATATGTTGCAAGAAGTTTCGAGCAAGTCGATCCATACAACACATCATCTAATCACCTTCTCTTCTTCCCTTCGTTTCTCTAACTTTTCCTTGATGTCGCATTGGCACCCTTTACATGTGCATGTTGGTATTTGCTGGTAAATTTTTAGCTCATCCCATAACGCCTTGAGTTTTTCGTAATAGTTTACCATAACCATCCCTTCTTATTTGCACTCAAGAAGTTTTGATTTTAGTTGTTGACTCCTCGACCCATTCATAATTAAGAGTCAATCTTTAATGTTGCCTCACAATTCCTTTGCATTCACTGAATAAGAAATATGAGCATGTACATAAGCTTCAATGGTGGTTAAGATCCAAGCCACCACCATTGACTGCATGGTACACCAACTGTCCATTTATGGTGACTCTTCATCTTGATGTTTCATGATGCCCTATACGAAACCCCATTTACGTCATGCACGTAAGGAAATTATTGTAGTTTTTTCCCATTCGTAATAATTTTCATCTCACAATTAGACTTGAGAGTGATTATGCTTCCTCGGTTGTCATTATAATTCACATCATATGGAGATGGTGTCTTCTTCACTATCTCATTTTTTTTCTCAGATTGTTCTTCATCATGACCTTGCTCTGATGTCATTAGTGTTATATAACTCGGCTCAGACTTGCCGGTCTGTCCGGTTCAACCGTGAACTAGACATCTAACAGGTCTAATTCTCTCATCTTACCAGTTTTATATCAAAATTGGATTGACTCGGTTCGACTTGCTCAATTTAAGCATAAAATCGGTGATTCAGATGGTCGAACCAATTGGATCAACTAAGTCAATCAATTTTTTTTTTTTAAAAAAACAAAAGCGACGTGGTTTTGAAATGAAAAAAATCAAATGCTTTTAACTTATTTTTAGCTATATTTGTCTTTTGTTAAATTATGTTGTAGCAAAACTTTCGTTATTTAATTAAATTTTAAACTTTTGTGTACTTTGGTTCAATTAAAGCGTAATACATATATTGTTTGACAATATTTTTAACTTATTTATGACATTTTATAGTAGTGAAATTTTCTTTGTTGATTATTTAATTAGGTATGATAATATTTTAAAGTTTTGAATATGAGTTATTAAATAATGTTAGGTGATATTACGGATTTTGTAGAATTTTTAATGTATATTGAGTCTACCAATCTAACCATTGATCGAATGATTCAACTAGTGACTCATTGACTTAGTATCTTGGCCGAGTCATTGACCGGTCTAAGTTTAATAATAGTAGATATCATAATAAAGTTATGGTGAACTTTTGTGTTTCTTTTGTACTACCAAGGGTATTCCCTTATCTTTTGATAAGGAACTAATTTTTTGTGGGTATGTGGTTGTTTCTTTCAACAAGTGTCACTATTAGGAATTGAATCTTGACCTTTTAGTCGTCCTATAGATCTAGTTGAGCCTAACAGCACTAGACAACTTATTGGTGTGAACTTCTATGTTTACTCACATATCCAAAATCTAATAATATGTACAATACCTTGCTGGTATTTGATATCAAAATATCTAAACAATAGCCTATAACATCTCATGCTTATCACATCTCCTTAAACTACGCCTAATAATCAGCTGTCTACTTGGTCAAAGATACAAAAAAATCATGCTCAATATGGCTGATACTTATCCCCTTAATAGAAACAAGATAAATACATATAAGTACAATTAATGAAATGATTTAATATATATACACTGACAGTGTAAACGTTTTTACACTGTCAGTCAATCCTCCATCATTGATTTATTAATCATCGTTGACTCTCAAACAAAAGTAATATAAATCAATGGTGGATGATGTGCTGACAGTGTAAAAAACTTTACATTGTCAGTGTACACTCTTAATGAAATTATATTTAGTATCTTATTAGAATGATTAATAATCATCTCATAAATATATTTTATGATTCCAAACTCTATCTCTTCCAATATTTCCTTTCAAAAATTGACACACTCTTCAGAAATTTTCATGTAATTAAACGTCCCAAATTTTGTTGCTGGAACTTTTGTAGTGGCGAAATAAAAACTAGGAGAGGTCAAATAACGAAGCTATTGGAGCCAAGATTGCTAGAGTTTGACCAGAAATAAATCATGTGAGTGGGAAGAGTTTTTATTGGGTGCTAAAGTGAAGTTCTTCTATCAGTTATTTTGATTTTCAAGAACCATTTGATACCACCAATGATGGCCATTAATGAAATGCTTTAACTAAATATTATTAAACTTAGATCGATTGAAGGTTCTGAGCTAATGAATTTCTAGTGTTAAAATAGTTGAGTGGTTAATTAGTTTGGTTACGATAGTTAGTTTTTCTATCCTTTATATAAAAGATCCAATGTAATTTTGCTTTACAATCTATTTCAATATTCAATATAATATTCTCATTTTCACATTTCTTGTTTCATCAAGAAGATTCAAGCATGTCTCCTACCATTTTAACATGGTATATGGTATCAGAGCATAATTATTCATTTATTAGCTTCCGCTATTTATCCATCATTCCAAGATTCAACAAAGAATCATCATGATTCTCATTACAATAAAGAACATGGTCTTCTTCCTCATCTCATTATCTCTAGAAGAACCTTGATGCTTTTGTTGATTCTGCTAGCAACTTTTCATCCTCATTAGCTATGTGAGATTCATTTTCTTCTTCTTATTTTCAAAGAAACAAGAATCTACTAGAAGATTAAAAAAGATGTGGATTTGGTCTTATCGGTTGGTCATGTTTTGCATTCTTTGTTACCTCTATTCTGAAATAGATGGAAGTGGTAGTTCCTACCATTTTAATATGGATTACACATTTTTTCTTTCTTTATCAATTACCCACAATTATCATTTGTCTATAGTACTCTATTTGCTTTATTCCTCTCTTATTAAACACATAATATTGTTAAAGTGTGTACTTTTTCTTCTTTGCAGCAACATATTGAGATCAAGATTAAGGTCCATTTTATTTTTTCTCTTTCATCCATTATGGTTAATTTGGTTGGTTAAGCTTCTGTCAAAATAGATGGTTAAGCTTTGGATGAAGTTACTGCTGCCTATGGTGGTTAAGCATCAGTGTTGCTTCATATTCAAATTTCAAGACCGGGAGATGAAGATTCACTCACCAACAAGAGGAGGTATTAGAGTATATCATTGTGTTCAACACAATTATTTCAAGCGTGAAATGCTTAATACATTCCAACTTGCAGGGAATGTTAAAATAGTTGAGTGGTTAGTTAGTTTGGTTAGGATAGTTAGTTTTTTTATCCTTTATATAAAGGATTCAATGTAATTTTTCTTTTAAATCTATTTCAATATTCAATGAATAATATTCTCATTTTCATCTTTCTTGTTTCATCAAAAAGATTCAAGCATGTCTCCTACCATTTTAATAACTATTCCAACTAATAGGTTAATGATTGACCATTTAACTTAGCTTACATTAAAAATTATAAAAAATTCATAATACCATATAACAATATTTAATAATTGTATACTCAAAATTTAAAAATATTAGTATTGTGAAAATATTGTGAAAGCGTAAAATGAATATTTTGATGATTTCTCTTTTTTGATCAAGACATGAAAAGCCTTATTTGTAGTACATGAATAAGTAACAAACTTACCTAACTAACTAGCTAACAAACTAATAAACACGTGTTGTAAAATAATTCAACATGTGTTAAATGTGCAAAATGTGTTGTTCTCCAAGACTCCAATAGCCCCCTCAAGCTGGAGGGTAAATGTTAATGACTCCAGCTTGATAATTTGATTTGATAACAATGTAATAGATTGAAATCTCGATCCTGATGTGATTGTATTTTCTCATCCACTTGATTATTTTCCTAGTTAGAAATCTTGACCATATTCCTATGCTTTTTCCATTGTTTTACATTGTTGGAGGATTCTTTGAGTATGCAAAAGAACCTAAGAAAATGCATCTCTTCTTGTTCTTTGGACAAGATTGATAGTGTGATGATTAGAATGTGTATGGTTGTTGTTATTTTTGTTGTTGATCTTGTTGTTGTTGATCTTGTTGTTATTATTGTTGTTGTTATTGATCTTCTTCTTGTTGTTGTTGTTGCTGCTAGTCTTGTTGTTGTTGTTGATCTTATTGATCTTCTTGTTGTTGTCTAGGCGATTTGTAGAGAAGAGCATCCAAATACGTATAGCTCTTACCTTTGCTCATCTGTGTTATGGTAATAATCGTAAATCCATTTTCATTAACAATGATGGATAGGAATTGCTACTAGATCTTCTTCAATCTACCTCTCTAAAACAGAGGTGTGATGCTGCAGCGACACTTCCACCTAGAATTGTGTCATTGAGAAGAGATTGCCATTTATTGGACGTCCTTACACGACTATGTCAGGATCTACCATCCATATTTTGTGGCATATTCAGAAACAACAACATCAAGAGGTGGAACTACCAATGATAATGTTACTGTTGAACAAGAATGTGACATTTGTCATGAAGCAATAGAAGAGTAACTTGGTTTCTCCTTCTTGCCTTTCTTCCAGAAACGTCTTCTCTTTTCATAAACTTCTCTACTTTATGTTAAATTGTTGATGATGATTCATTGTTGAATCTTTGAAGAGAAAGATAATAATAACATTGTAGAGAATGCGCAACAGTTACTAAAGCCTTTAGGATGAAGGCTCTGATACCATATTGCGAAAGCGCAAAATAAATATTATGATGATTTCTCTTTTTTGATCAAGGCATGAAAAACCTTATTTATAGTACATAAATATGTAATAAACTTACCTAACTATCTAGCTAACAAACTAATAAACACATGTTGTAAAACAATTCAACATGTGTTAAATGTATAAAATGTGTCATGATAACTTTGTTCTCCAATAATTAGCATACCTAAATAAACAATTAACAAAGAAAATTTTACTACTATAAAATGACATAAATAAGTTGAAAACATCATCAAACAACATATAAATTATGCTTTAACTACAACAAAAACGTACAATAAGTTTAAAATTTAATTAAACAACAAAGATTTTGCTATAATGTAGTCTAACAAATTATAAACATAGGCATAGTTAGAGGTTAGATTCCCTTGTGCCTATGCAGAAGCTTTATTGCAGAGCCAAAAATCATTTGGTGATTTCTATTGTTCAAAAGGGATTACTTTTCAGTTGTGGCCAAGGAATTTTAATGCACGCCAAAAAAATATATTATCTCTAGTCTGTTTATAAGATTACTTTGTTGATACTTGTTGTATAATTCAGTTTTGTTAGTTAGTGAAGCTTAATATTTTTAGATTGTTAGTTAGTTTAGTCTTACTATAAGTAGTAGAGCTTAAGCATTGTATTTCTTGAATTATCCTTCTCTTCCATTGGCATTAGTAATACACAAATATTCATTGCATACTCTTTATTATATTTCATTCCTTCTTCTCCTTCCTTCTTTGTTCTTCCTTTCTTAATCCAACAGTGCCATCTTAATCTAACAGTGGTATCAGCAGCTTTGTAGGTGTGAATCCTGTGTGAATTTTCAAAGGGAACCTGGGTAGGTGTCACCGTGCTCAGCAGAGGCAAAACAGAGATGACAAACAATGGTGGTTTCTCGTTGACACTTCCTGTCTTGGATGGCAAGAACTATGATCGTTGGAGGAATCATATGAAAGCTATCTTTGGCTTTCAAGAAGTGTTTGAGGTAGTTCAGCATGGATATCAGGAGATTGAGGAAGGAGCTAATGAAGCTCAAAGAGATATCTATAAAGAAGCCAAGAAGAAAAATTGCAAGGCTCTCTTTCTTTTGAATCAATGTGTTGATGGGGCCAACTATGAGAAGATAAATGGTGCTGAAACTGCCAAACAGGCTTGGGATAGCTTAGAAAAGAGCTATGAAGGAATGGACAAGATTAAGAAGGTTAAGTTGCAACAGCCTAGGAGGCAATATGAGCTCCTGTAGATGGAGGAGAGTGATTCTGTGGTTGAGTACATGACCAAGATCTTGACTCTTTCGAATCAAATGAGGTCATGCGGCAAAGTGTTGAAGGAAAAGAGTATAGTGGAGAAAGTGCTTAGGACCCTCACTTGCAAATATGATCACATTGTAGTTGCAATTGAGGAGTCTAAAAATCTTGAAGAACTCAAGATTGAAGAGCTACAAGCATCCCTGGAATCTCATGAGTTGAGGTTGAAGGAAAGAAATCTAGAGAGAATTGGTGATCAAGCATTGCAAGCCAGATTCACCAAGAAACCTCATAGCCAGTGGAGCAAGAAATGTAATAGCAAGTGGAGGACAAGTGAGCAAGGACTCTCTGGGAGAAAAACTGATATCCAGTGGAAATCAGGAAAGGAAGGTGATTCAAAAGGTTCTACCAAAAATGCAGATGGTAGAAAGAAATTTGACAGAAAGAAATTACAATGCTACAAGTGCAAGAATTATGGTCACTTTGCTTCTGAATGCAAAATGAATAGATGGACATGCACTAAAGAAGAGAAAGCTGGTTTGGCTCATAACAACCAAGAATCAGACGAAGAGTACTGCTTGTTGATGGCCACTACAAGAAAGGATCAAGCTAGTGAGGAGAAAGCTGAGTTTTGGTATCTTGACACAGGATGCTCCAACCACATGTCAGGAAGAAGAGATTGGTTTGCAACTTTGGATGAATCTACCAAAAGCAGGGTCAATTTCGCAGACCAAAGCTCAGTACATGTAGAAGGTGTTGGCCAAATAATGATTCAGAGACAATATGGCAAAAAATCATACATTTCCAATGTACTTTATGTACCAAAGATGAAGCATAACTTGCTTAGTCTTGGTCAATTGTTGGAAAAAGGGTATGAGATGGTGATGAAGGATGGCCTACTAACTGTCTTTGATAAGAATGCTCAGAAAATCTTGAAAGCTCCTCTATCTTCTAATAGAACATTCAAAGTCCAAATTCAGATTGGTGACCAGAAGTGCCTTCAACCAAACACAGATCAAGTCACTTGGTTGTGGCATCAAAGGTATGGCCATCTAAATTTTAGAAGTCTAGAATCTTTGAGCAAAAACCAATTTGTGTTGGGGTTACCACTTATCACAATGCCATCAATATTGTGTGATGAGTGCCAATTAAGCAAGCAGGCAAGAAACTCATTCAGTTCTGATGTTCCTTCACGAGCAAGAAAACCATTGGAGACTGTCTTCAGTGATGTGTGTGGCCCTCTTAAAGAAGAGTCAATTGGAGGCAATAGGTACTTCCTTACCTTTATTGATGATCATACAAGAAAGATATGGATCTATCTAATTAAAAGGAAGAGTGAAGTGTTCTAGATTTTTCAGAAGTTTAAAGCACAAGTTGAGAAGCAATGTGACTTGAAGTTGAAGCAGTTAAGGCCAGATGGTGGAGGTGAATACACTTCAGCTCAATTCAGTGAACTCTGCACCAAAGAAGGGATCCTTCATGAGGTGATAGCTCCCTACACACCTCAACACAATGGCACTGCAGAAAGAGCAAACAGAACACTACTCAATATGGCTAGGAGCATGATGAAAACCAATATGTTACCCAAGAAATTCTGGGGTGAGGCTGTCTCAACAGCAACCTATCTCATCAGTAGATGTCCATCTAAGAGATTGAATCATAAGACCCCTGAAGAAGTTTGGTCAGGCTCTAAACCAAGTGTAAGCCACTTGAGGGTATTTGGCTCACTTTGTTTTGGGCATATTCCTGAGATAAAGAGAGGCAAGCTTGATGATAGAGGCTCAAAACTCATCTTTCTTGGTTATCATAGTACTGGTGCATACAGAGTTTTTGATCCTCTAACTCATAAATTCTGTATCACCAGAAACTTGAAGTTTGATGAGAGCCAATGTTGGAATTGGAATGAGGAAGCTAGCACTTCAAGACTCTAGAATGAAAGCTGGCTTACTGATTGAAGATGCATCTAGGCTGCAAATTGATAACACTGAAGATAATTTGCATAACCCTGAAGGAGGTGAAGCCATTGGTATCCCATCTCATGCACCACCTTGTCAACCCCTCACTACATCCTCATCTCAAAGAATAAGACAACCACCATCTAGATTGAGAGACTATGATGTATTCCCTGACTCTACAATCACAGCTGAAGGTGATTTTGTTCACATGACACTACTTGCTGAAATGGAACCAATAAGTGTAGAGGAAGTTCTTGGCCAATCTCACTGGATTAGAGCAATGGAAGAAGAGTTAATGTCCATAGAAAGAAATAAATCATGGACACTAACAACCCTTCCACCTAACAAGAAGGCAATTGCAGTTAGGTGGGTGTTCAAGACCAAACTTAATCCTAATGGTCAAGTATCAAAGTATAAGGCTAGATTGGTTGCAAAAGGTTTCCTGCAGAAACAAGGACTTGATTATGATCAAGTGTTTGCACCAGTAGCTAGAATTGAGACAGTGAGGTTGGTGATTGCCTTAGCTAATCAGAACTCTTGGAACATTCATCAAATGGATGTGAAATCTGCCTTTTTGAATGGACCACTTGACAAAGAAGTTTATGTGTTTCAACCACCTGGTTTTCTAACATAAGGCAAAGAATAAATGGTCTAAAAGCTACACAAAGCACTCTATGGACTCAAACAAGCTCCAAGAGCCTGGAATAAGAGGATATATGCTTTCTTGCTACAACTTGGCTTCACTAAATGCACAACTGAACATGGTGTCTATGTAAAAGGGAACTGTGCAACTGATCTTCTAATTTTGTGCCTTTATATAGATGATCTTCTCATAACAAGTGCAGAATTTGGCAAGATTCTAGCATTTAAAGAACAGATGCAAGCTGAGTTTGAGATGACTGGCCTAGGGGAACTCTCCTACTTCCTAGGCATCGAATTCAAGAAAACTAAGGCTGGAACATTGATGCATCAAAGGGAATACACAACTTAGGTATTGTAGAGGTTTGAGATGATGAATTGCAACCATGTATCAACCCATATTGATGCAAGGACAATACTATGCAAAGATGGAACAGAACAAGTGGTAGACAAAACACTATATAGACAAATGGTGGGCTCGTTGAGGTACATATGCAACTCAAGGCCTGATATTGTATTTGGTGTTGGGTGGATAAGCAGATTCATGGAGTCTCCCAAGCAAAGTCATCTAATTGCAGTAAAGAAGCTACTTAGATACTTGAAAGGGACCTTAAACTATGGGATCATGTACCCTGCAGAATTGAAGAAATGCAACAAAAATCTACATGGTTTTTCTAATGCTGATTGGTGTGGGGACAAAACAGATAGGAAGAGCACTACATGCTATCTCTTCCTTCTTGGCTCTGCTCCCATTAGTTGGTGTTCCAAGAAGCAAGAGGTGGTAGCCTTATGATCATGTGAAGCAGAGTATATTGCAGCTAGCATGAGTGCTTGTCAAGCTGCTTGGTTGAGTGCTCTTATGACAGAATTGAAGCTGGAAACAGAAGAGGTGAAGCTACAGTTGATGGTGGATAATAAATCTGCTATAAACTTGGCCATGAATCATGTTGCTCATGGTAGGAGCAAGCACATTGAAACCAGATTTCACTACATAAGAGAGTAAGTGAGCAAAGGGAAATTGGAGTTGGAATTCTGCAATTCTGAGAATCAATTGGCTGACATTCTAACCAAGCCATTGAAGAAAGAAAGATTTGAAACCTTAAGGAGGAAGATTGGTTTGATGAACAATGCAAACTGAATTAAGGAAGAGTGTTGATACTTGTTGTATAATTCAGTTTTGTTAGTTAGTGAAGCTTACTATTTTTAGATTGTTAGTTAGTTAAGTCTTACTATAAGTAGTAGAGCTTAAACATTGTATTTCTTGAATTATCCTTCTCTTCCATTGGCATTAGTAATACACAAATATTCATTGCATACTCTTTATTCTATTTCATTCTTTCTTCTCCTTCCTTCTTTGTTCTTCCTTTCTTAATCCAACAGTGCCATCTTAATCAAACACACTTAAATTATTTTATATAAACTAGGAATGCGATTAAAATTATTGTCATTATTAAATTCTTCAAGAATTAGGTGAACTTTTTTTAAAATCACCCTTCATTAATGTGATACATTCACTTTCTCTTTTCACCCACTTAATTAATTTTTTGTATATTTTCACTAAATTAACTATTTTTATCTTACCAATCAATTAATTAATGTGTTTTTACCTTTTTCAATCAATTAATTAATTAATGTGTTTTTACCCTTTTCAATCAATTAATGTTTGGATATTTCAATAAGAAATTAATTAATATACGTATAAAACTTTGAATAATATTTTATAAAAATTACAAATGATTTTAATTTTGACCAAAAATAAATGATTTAATTTTTTTACATGTAAGTGTAGTCTTTATGTTGTTTTACATAAATAAATGAAATCATCAATAGTTTTGTCTTTAATAAAATTGCTATTAGTTTCCTACTACACCCTTTTAATTATTCTTTCATTAATTATTTGTTCTGTCACCATAATAGAATGGCACCATCAACAGTGTATTCTACTGATTGGAAGACGCGTGTCATTAAAAATTACAACTTTTGAAGACAATTTTACAATTGGCGTCGGCACGTCGGCATGGTCCCATGGACTGTTGTAGGAGTTTTGTCGGAAGTATAGTCATTGTCATATCTATCTTTATAGCAGCCAACCTTATAATCACAGGACGCGTGTCGTAAAAAATATTGTACTCCTCCAACCTTTTTATGAATAAGTTGAAAATGGTTATTATTTTTTAATTTTTAATGTATTTTTAACAATTTGTCTTTTAATAATGGAGAGGAGTATAACCCTCTTTATATACTCACCTCACCTTTTATCGATTTTATTAGAAAAAATTGTTTTTAATTATTATGTTATCAAATATATTTAGCCACTGTAAAAATATATGTATTTGTGTCTTATTGTAAAAATTACTACAAAAAGTATCAACAATATTATCACTTATTATGGAAGATGACTATCATAGAACAAGTACCAACATATACATAAATATATTTTTAAATGAATGATTATTCTATATCATATTTTTATTATATGTTAAATACTCTATTTTATTATTATTATGTTATAATGAATTTTAGTAATTATACTAAATTATTCATGTAATAATTATTTTTATATTTTATTGATATTAAAAATATATAAATAAACATGAAAGTTCATTCCATGACGTTACTCTAACGTGCATTGCATTACCTGTTGATATTCCTAATTATACCCTTAACTTCATTATTATGGGCAGAACAAATAATTAATGAAAGAATAATTAAAAGGGTGTAGTAGGAAACTAATAGCAATTTTATTAAAATTTAAAAACAAAAATATTGATGATTTCATTTATTTATGTAAAACAACATAAAGACTATACTTACATGTAAAAAAAATTAAAATAATTTATTTTTGGTCAAAATAAAAACAAAAAAGTCTAAGCTCTTTGATTATGATTTATCGATTACAGCAACTGCAGCTAAATATTAAACGCAGTAGATCAAGTAAGTTTTGTAAGACAGTTTTCATGTTTTTGTAATTTTTATAAAATATTATTCAAAGTTTTATACGTATATTAATTAATTTCTTATTGAAATATCCAAACATTAATTGATTGAAAAATGTAAAAACACATTAATTAATTGATTGAAAAAGGTAAAAACACATTAATTAATTGATTGGTAAGATAAAAATAGTTAATTTAGTGAAAATATACAAAAAATTAATTAAGTGGGTGAAAAGAGAAAGTGAATGTATCACATTAATGAAGGGTGATTTTAAAAAAAGTTCATCTAATTCTTGAAGAATTTAATAATGACAATAATTTTAATCTCATTCCTAGTTTATATAAAATAACTTAAGTGATCTTATAAACAGACTAGAGATAATATATTTTTTTTGGCGTGCACTAAAATTTCCTTGGCCACAACTGAAAAGTAATCCCTTTTGAATAATAGAAATCACCAAATGATTTTTGGCTCTACAATAAAGCTTCTGCATAGGCACAAGGGAATCTAACCTCTAACTACGCCTAAGAGTTGAGCTATCTTTGAACTGTGCAAAACTTTGATTACAAGACAATGTCTTAGTGGAGCAATGGCATAGTACCTATTTTAACCTTTATATTTTTACATTACATTTACTTAGCTAACCTTTTATTTTTATGTTCTGTCCTCCTTTCAAAACATATCATTAATCACATTTATTATTTTATTTTTTACTTTTATTTTTTTGTCCTTCTACACTATCTTACCCAACCTTTATAAATGTAAGACAAACATTTCTATTGGAAATGTAAGAGTTAGTTAGAAAATAATCTTAAAATGTCTTTAACCCAATCAAAAAAGAAAAGCATTTTTAAAATATTATTATTTAGAACATTCTATGTTACTTTTTTAAGAAGACTGAACAAAACCTTAACATAATGTGTAATCCCATATTCTCAAATTATATTTTAAATATTTTTATATGTGGATACAAATATTGAATTCTAGGTTAAGCATATATATATTGTACTAGATGCTTGACCTACTATTTAATAATTATATTCATCATAAATAGTTAAACCTACTATTTAATAATTATATTCATCATAAATAATTAAACCATTAATATAGAATACATTCATTTTATGGCAAATTTATATGTTTTTCAGCAAACAAATATAAAGAATGAGAGCATAATCTGTTTTTACCATCCTAATATATTATTCATCCATCGTCTATATAATCATTCACTCTTAAAGTAAAATATTATATGTATAAAATAATCAATAATTTGCGATAAAAATTATATACTATTGATATATATTAAATTCTATTAAATAGTGTAAGTAAATAAACTAAGGTGATAAAATAATTTTGTTTGGATACAATGGGATCTTTTCCTACTAGCATGTCTCTTTTTCCCTCTTAGAGTCCTAGTCCCTACCAACAGAAAGCAACCGTCTGACATGACAATGATACCACTCAACCCAAACATGTGAAGTAGCATACACTGAATTACTCTCATAGCAATTAGCATATCAATTGAGTAATAATAGGAGGAAAATAGGATATTCATTCATGTATTCTTATATTATTATTATTATTATTTAAATAGAATATTCTGCATTTTTTTGTTATCGTGTTGCACAAAGAATATTTTTATTCTTATTCTTATAACAAAATGTTGG
The DNA here is from genome assembly GCF_001865875.1 of Lupinus angustifolius. Taxonomy (NCBI): domain Eukaryota; kingdom Viridiplantae; phylum Streptophyta; class Magnoliopsida; order Fabales; family Fabaceae; genus Lupinus; species Lupinus angustifolius. The sequence continues at coordinate 657,854 of NC_032012.1, forward strand.
TCCCAAATATAGAAAAGAGGAGATTTAATCATTTTTATTATAAAATATAAACATATGAGTACATTGTGAGACCTAAATAAAAATAAGAATGATATTTATTATTATAAAAAAAATTAAATGTTAATATTAATTTATAAGAACATGCAACGAAATATAAAATAATATGTAAGAACTAAATAAAAATGAATTTCGTATTATCTAATAGAAATACTCTAAATCTCTAATATCACTTTTTAATTTATATCCACCCCTTTTTATACCTTGTCCATAACTATCAAGTAAAATATTATTATAATGTGGTTTACATGTATCTTTTATATATTTTCACATATTTCATACCAATTACACTAGGACGTTACTTTTTTATATAATTTTTATTAGAGCTAATTACATATGTAAACATTATTTTCCACTACTAGTATCTCTTTGTAGATAGACTCATACCTCTCATGCCCTAAAAGATTAGAAAGGTAATTTGTCTCTACAAATAAATATTTTTCAAACATGTAATAGAGATCCATTCATTTACTAATTAAGTTAGAAAAAAAGATGTATATATGTGTAACAAATTTATATATTGTCAGTTTATTACCCACCATTTATTTTATATCACTATTAAATCTTCAAAAAATATAATATAAATAAATAGTAAATTATAACTGTATATAAATTTTTATATTAACATAATAAATTATTGAGGTTCAAGTGACATAACATTCTTTATATTTACACGAAAAATTCTTTATATCTATTATTTTATGTCAGTGTTTTTATTATTTAATAAGATATTTGTTTATTATTGGTGGTAAAAATTAGGGGTGAGCAGGACCTCGCTCACTCGGTACCGTCCGATCATGATCGAGTCCGAATATGGTCGGGTCTGATCAGGTCTAGGGCCAAGTTCGGGTTCCAAAAATAGACTCGGTCAATATCTAGGGCCGGGTAAGGACCAAGTATTACCTGACCCGTTCCGTGCACGGATCACTTGCTCATTTTTTGTATGTGTTTTTACTCAAATGTGTATAGAGTAATGATACCTTTTGGTCAAAAATATCATTTATTCTTTATCTTTTCTATAATGTATACATAATTAATAATATATAAATACATATATCATTTTATATATCAAACTACATATTCATAATAATAGAACTCTTTATCTAAAATGAGTATACATTATATTTAATTGGATCTATGGTCAGATCGAGTTTAAAGGCTAACCCAATCACGCTTAAAGATCGGGTTAACTTCGGGTCTACCGCCGGGTCCTAATTCAAAAAAGTGACTCAACCAATATTTAGGATCAGATAATTATAAGTCTTAACCGGTCCCAACCCCATGCTCACCAGTGTTAAAAATAAAGACATGTATAGAAAATTTCACTTCATTTTTTAACATGCTTCCCTTCTCTTTTTATATATACCAGGAAGTTTCTTCCGTTCAGCACAATAACTGAAACCACTAACTAACAAACCAAAAGCAGTGATCACCAAACACAAAAAGGCAAGTCCATGTCGAAGGTCGTTTGTGTCACGGGAGCCAGCGGCGCCATTGGGTCATGGCTTGTACGCCTCCTCCTCGAGCGTGGCTACACCGTCCACGCCACCATCCAAGATCTCAGTTAAGCAATATTCCACACCATTCTTCTCTTCCTCACATAGACTCATAAACATCACAAAAACAATTAGCTTTCATGCCCCAAATAAACAACAAAATTCACGAATTAGTTTCTTTTATAAGTGTTCAGTGACCTACATAGACAGTTATATTAATTATTTGAATAGCATAAGCATTACTGACTTACCATATAGTTAATTTGGAGCAATAAAAATAAGTTGGTTGGTTAATTTGTAGAAATAATTAATATTGTGAAATTAACTTGCAGAGGATGAGAAAGAGACCACGCATTTGGAGGCAATGGAAGGAGCTAAGAGTCGTCTTCACTTTTTCGAGATGGATCTTCTTGACAGCGACTCCATCGCCGCCGCCATAAAGGGTTGCGCCGGAGTTTTCCACCTTGCATGTCCTAACATCATTGGTCAAGTCAAAGATCCTGAGGTTTGAAAACAATAACTACTTAAAGACACTCTAATTACAATACTAAAAATTTCAGATGCTCTAGATATTTGTCTTCAGTACTTAGGCTCAACTTGTTAGTATGGAACTAGATCTTCTCTACCATTAGACCCTCCAAAAGTGAAGAAATGAAGAAACATATATTTTTTTAAAATAATTAAAAATTTATACTAAAAAAAGATTTTCTTAATTTTTAAATTTATTTTATTGAAAAATAATATTATTTTCTATCACTTATTGTCACTCATCTCCATACAATACTAAACAGTCCTAGAGAAAATCTTAATTCTTACATAGTTCATTCATTTGGCCTATATTGGTACCCATAACTCATTCTATAAGGTAAGAAGTAACAAACCAATGACCAGGAACTATGTAATTTTGCTAATTACACACGGATAATTGGTCCAAAATATTAAAAATTGTTTTGTTGATTACTTGATAATGTAGAAGGAGATTTTGGAACCAGCCATTAAAGGGACAGTTAATGTGCTGAAAGCAGCGAAGGAAGCAGGGGTGGAGCGTGTGGTGGCAACATCATCAATCTCCTCCATAATGCCAAGTCCTAACTGGCCAGCTGATAAGATTAAGGGTGAGGACTGTTGGACCGATCTTGAATACTGTAGGGAGAAAGGGGTGAGCACGTGCTTTTGAAACTTTCTGACAATAATTGATGTTTGTGAACGCAATAACGTTACTTTTTTGTGAAATATGAATGATGAATGATATACTACTAATAATAAAAAAAATTAAACTTTATATATAAAGGATTTTTTATGTTGATGGGGCAGTTATATTATCCCATTGCAAAGACTCTTGCGGAGAAAGCAGGTTGGGATTTTGCAAAGGAGACAGGTTTTGATGTAGTGATGATAAATCCTGGCACAGCATTGGGCCCTCTGATTCCACCAAGAATAAATTCCAGCATGGCTGTGCTTGTTAAGGTTCTCAAAGGTAATATAATAGTTAACTGAGAAATGAATGATTAATATAGAAAACAAAAAAATCTTTTATAAGTTAGCTATATTAATTATTTACATCCATATTAGTGTTTATAACCTAAATGGGAACATGGAAGGCAACATAGATCTGGTACTCAGATCTTGTCCTATATATAATCTCACATAAATGATAATAAAACAAAAATAACAATAATAACATAAGTTTGAATTTTTTAATTAATATAACATATTTTTATTGAGGCATGATAATGTATGAAATATGGTTTAGGAAAACAAATTTCTATTAATATGAACAGTTCTTGATTTTTATATTCTTTACCAATTATCAAAGGTAAAAAAACATTTTTTTCTCAACAACTCCTTTGTTTTGGACCTTGTTACAGGCGACAAAGAGACCTACGAAGATTTTTTTATGGGAACAGCCCACTTTAAAGACATAGCCTTGGCACATATTTTGGCCTATGAGAAAAAGAATGCTGCTGGAAGGCACTTGTGTGTTGAAGCAATTCGTCACTATGGTGATCTTGTGGCAAAGGTTGCTGAGTTATACCCTGAATATAATGTGGCTACGTGAGTATTCTATACAATTGCATATAAGCTAAGAGTTCAATTTGGAAGAAAAAAATTAATTAAATTTCCATCTATGTTAATACAAAGTTTAATTGAACAAATAGTAAAAGAGAAATTAATGACACGGAACTGCTTGCTAGTTTTTTCTACATTGGTTAATCAACTACAAAGTAGAAAGCACTATGTACCCGAATAAGAGTATCAAGCACAATGCACCCAAAAATAGTAGAAAGCACTAGACTTTAACATCAATTGCTTCATTTAGTTTGCAATAAAGCAATGCTTTTCTATTACTTGCATATATCGGGGAACACATTATCTCATGAAGTATGTTACTTCGTGTGATAATATTATTTGTGATTCGTTAAAAAAATAAAATATTTTTTTAATCAATCACAACCAATGATATATAGAATGATAAATTTTTTGGGTGAAAAGATAACCACCCTATTAGTGACTCTTGAAAAGGGGACTTGTCAGAAGGCCTTTATTTTAGAAGAGTCACACCCTTCATATGGAGGGCTTCTAAAATGCATGAATTTAGACCAAATTCTAAAGTAAATTTATTAATTGTTTTTACTATCATTATTAGTGTTATTATTTGACTTTGTTTACATAGGTTGCCAAAGGATACACAACCTGGGTTGTTGAGAGCAAAGGATCCATCAAAGAAGCTGATTGATTTAGGTCTTGAGTTCACTCCAATCGATCAAATTATTAAGGATGCAGTGGAAAGTTTGAAGAGCTTAGGTTATGTCTAAAATTCTCAAATGGGACTGATTGCACTGTCACAAATGGTGATGGTGTTAATATTCTTCCACCATTACTTTAACTCGTATTTCATGCCATTTCTGTTTTTATTTTTCAAATTTCAGTAGTGTGTGTGCCTATGGTTTAAAATAAGGGTGAACTTGCACTCTAGTCACTGGAAGTATCAATATTCCACAAGAGTCCTTATATACTATTGTGTAATAAGTAAAAATGGGAAAAGTGCATAACCCTCTCTTAAATTTTATGTTTTTTTTTGTAAGTAGTTATTATAAATTATTTTTTCTTTCCAATTATTCTTTAGATTTTATTAGTTGGTGAAGTTGGTCTAGGTAAATATATTGTTAAATTATTAATATGTCAACAAAGAAATTACTATAATCACACTTACAATAATAGCAATGCAATAATGTATGTTAGTCAGCATTGATATTCGCCATTCGCAAGAAATCATCATCAAAATATAAAATTTATTAAGAAAAAGATTATAAGTAAATTTAAAAGTTAAAAGAAGTTAATGCAGTAATATTAACATATATATAAAAATAGTGATCTACTACTCAAGTTTAAAATAAATGTATAACAAAAAATTTAGTTCATATTAATTTAATATTATTTTTATGTAGGAATCGATTTCACCAACAGTTAAAATTTTAAGGAGTAAGTAGGAAGAAAAAACAGTTCATAATAACTTCTTTCAAAAAAACATTAAAAGTTATAGTATTCTTATAGAGTTTTCTGGATTAAAATTGAGTGCTTTAATCTTCACAAATGGAAAACACTTCTCAATTTGTTAACCATAAGCAACTCCTTCAAATATTTTTTATATTGTTCCGAGTAGTACATGTTTTGATGCATAAATTGGTAAGGATATAAGTTCATAAACCACAATACAATGGCACATTTGCATCCATTTGCGGCATAGTCAAACATTACTAACATTTCAGAAGTTCATTTCTTTCTATTAGTTTGCTTAGCGACATGATTTTATATGGAAAAATAAATATTGAATAAGAAACAAACTTGGCAATTCTTTTTTGTATTTATGACATCCTTTTTTTAGTCTTCTATCATTGTATTACCGTAGACGAATACGAAAAACTTGTAAGAAGAATTAATTAAATTAAAAGAGCATATTTAATATAAGTTACTATTTTTACTATACACATCTTAGGAGTGCTGATGGTATTGAGTTCTTAATAATGATTTTTTTAGTTTCAAAAGGAATCATGCATGAAAGAACTTTGTAGAAACCCTTCATGAAATGGAATAGTAGATAGATAACATATTCTTAATGTAGTCAAAGTCATCTTCTTTTAGTTTGACTCACCTTCTAAACTTTGGAATTTTATCATATAAAATTATCAATAATTACAAATGAATTTATAAGGTTGAATATCATGTTGATGACACATTAAAAAGCTACAAGGTTAGACTTATTGCTATATATACAATTACATGAAATGAATGATTAATATAGAAAACAAAAAAATCTTTTATAAGTTAGCTATATTAATTATTTACATCCATATTAGTGTTTATAACCTAAATGGGAACATGGAAGGCAACATAGATCTGGTACTCAGATCTTGTCCTATATATAATCTCACATAAATGATAATAAAACAAAAATAACAATAATAACATAAGTTTGAATTTTTTAATTAATATAACATATTTTTATTGAGGCATGATAATGTATGAAATATGGTTTAGGAAAACAAATTTCTATTAATATGAACAGTTCTTGATTTTTATATTCTTTACCAATTATCAAAGGTAAAAAAACATTTTTTTCTCAACAACTCCTTTGTTTTGGACCTTGTTACAGGCGACAAAGAGACCTACGAAGATTTTTTTATGGGAACAGCCCACTTTAAAGACATAGCCTTGGCACATATTTTGGCCTATGAGAAAAAGAATGCTGCTGGAAGGCACTTGTGTGTTGAAGCAATTCGTCACTATGGTGATCTTGTGGCAAAGGTTGCTGAGTTATACCCTGAATATAATGTGGCTACGTGAGTATTCTATACAATTGCATATAAGCTAAGAGTTCAATTTGGAAGAAAAAAATTAATTAAATTTCCATCTATGTTAATACAAAGTTTAATTGAACAAATAGTAAAAGAGAAATTAATGACACGGAACTGCTTGCTAGTTTTTTCTACATTGGTTAATCAACTACAAAGTAGAAAGCACTATGTACCCGAATAAGAGTATCAAGCACAATGCACCCAAAAATAGTAGAAAGCACTAGACTTTAACATCAATTGCTTCATTTAGTTTGCAATAAAGCAATGCTTTTCTATTACTTGCATATATCGGGGAACACATTATCTCATGAAGTATGTTACTTCGTGTGATAATATTATTTGTGATTCGTTAAAAAAATAAAATATTTTTTTAATCAATCACAACCAATGATATATAGAATGATAAATTTTTTGGGTGAAAAGATAACCACCCTATTAGTGACTCTTGAAAAGGGGACTTGTCAGAAGGCCTTTATTTTAGAAGAGTCACACCCTTCATATGGAGGGCTTCTAAAATGCATGAATTTAGACCAAATTCTAAAGTAAATTTATTAATTGTTTTTACTATCATTATTAGTGTTATTATTTGACTTTGTTTACATAGGTTGCCAAAGGATACACAACCTGGGTTGTTGAGAGCAAAGGATCCATCAAAGAAGCTGATTGATTTAGGTCTTGAGTTCACTCCGATCGATGAAATTATTAAGGATGCAGTGGAAAGTTTGAAGAGCTTAGGTTATGTCTAAAATTCTCAAATGGGACTGATTGCACTGTCACAAATGGTGATGGTGTTAATATTCTTCCACCATTACTTTAACTCGTATTTCATGCCATTTCTGTTTTTATTTTTCAAATTTCAGTAGTGTGTGTGCCTATGGTCTAAAATAAGGATGAACTTGCAATCTAGTCATTGTAAGTTTGTAACTATCAATATTCGACAAGAGTCCTTATGTATGAACTCTTGTGTAAATAAAATGAGTGGTTTAATCTTCACAAATTGTCAATACTTCTCAATTTGTTCACCATAAGCAGTTGCTTCAAATATTTTTTATATTGTTCCCAATAGTAAATGTTTTGAAGGAAAAATTGGTAAGGATACGAAGTTCATAAACCACAATACAATGACAATTTATATCCAGTTTCGGCGTAGTTAAACTTTACTAACATTTCACTATTTAAGAAATTCATTTCTATCTACAAGTTTGTTTGCCAACATGATTTTATAGGGAAAATATATTGAATAATAAACAAACTTGGCAATTCTTTTTCATACAAAGACTTGTATTTTTTTATTTTCTATAATAGTATTATCCTAACAAGAATACGAAAAACTTGTAAAATAAATTAAAAGATCATATTTAATATAATGTTTACTATTTTTATTATACACGCCTTAGGAGTGCTAATGGTATTGAGTTCGTAGAGATGATTTCTTAGCTTGAAAATGAATTATTAATCAAAGAACTTATATAGAAACCTCTAGATAAAATGGAATTACAGAAATAAGTTATTACATTCTAAACATAGTGAAAGTCATTTTCTTTTAATCTCACTCACCTTCTACACTTGAGAATTTTATCATACAACACGCAAAGTCGCAAACTACATTATTAATGGACAACTTACTCCTCTTAATTAAAATAATTGCCATTGCACATCATTGTATCACAAGTTACCAAATGTTAAAAGCTTTAAAGCCTTTAGTTGTTTAAGCTTTGCTATTCCTATTCCTATTCAATCATATATAAATCTAGGAAATCAGTTCTCTTGGTTATAGAGAACTATCAAAAGACTACATTTTTTATAATCTCTAATCATATGAAATATTCATTTCTAGAAATGTATTTTTTAAAATTTATTTCCCTTTCAATATATGAATCTCATGATAGTTCTCCTGTAATATCACCACCAATCTTACCCTCCTCGTCTTCTACATCGTCTTCACTTCCTTCCCCTCCACCTTTCCCTCTCACACAATTTCTTGGAACAAGAAAACCACCTTTTATTCTTCAATATTATCATTGTAACCTTGTTGAAGCCATTTATAATTCCACTTATTCATCTTCATATACCAATCATCATCTGCCCTCGATAATCAATTATTCTAATTGCTTTGTTTGATACGATATTTGTGTGCCTACATGTTACTTTTGTTAAAGAACCTTCATCATAAACAAACTTCAAAGCTTCCCTATTGGTAAGATGTCATGAATACTGAATTGCAAACCCTTGAACAAAATCAAACATGGTTTCCAATATGCCTTCCTCCATGAAAATTTCCTATTGGTTACAAATGAGTTTATAAGGTTAACAATCATGTCGATGACATATTAGAAAGATACAAGACTAGGTTTGTTGCCAAGGTATGCACTCAAATGAAAGGGTAGACTATTTTGATATACTCTCACCTATTGCAAAAATCACCACTATTAGAGTTGTCATTGCCTTAACTGGTGCTAAATCATTGTTTCGAGAATAATTGAATGTTTACAATGCCTTCTTACATTAAGAATTACATGAAAAGGTCTACATGACTCCTCCACATGAATTATTACCTTCCAATTCTCAATAAGTGTGCAAACCATATAAATTATTGTATGGTCTTAAGAAAGCAAGTCGATAATGACATGCTATTTTATCATCTACACTTTTATATTTAGGATATACATATTATGTTCCTGATCAGACCCTTTTTACAAAATCTAATCATGTTGGAACTTGGTTGTAGGTGTGAAATCTAAAATATTTTCAAGTCCCACATGGAAGAGTTTTGAAGAAAATAACTCCCAAGTCCCACATTGGAGAGATGAGGAACTTGAAAAAATCCCAAGTTATAAATAGAAGCCTACTCCCTTCATATTTTCTTGCCCCAAGTTAAATGTGCTTTCATTCAATTTTTTTTTCTCCCTCATATTTTTTGCTGATGCATTTCCGGCAAACTTCTCCCCCTTTCGTTCCGTGACACTAAGAAATGGCACAAGCAGCCATATTGTGAGAATTTTGAGATCTGACACTGATAGTCAGTATTGGGGGAAATGAATTAGCACAGACAACCATATTGTGAGAATTTCGAAAATTGATACTAGTAGTCAGTATTGGGAGAAAAGAATTGGCGCGGGTAGCCATATTGTGGGCATTTTGAGAATTGACATTGGTAGTCAGTATTGTGGGAAAAGAATTGGCACAGGTAGCCATATTGTGGGTATTTTGAGAATTGGCACTAGTAGCCATATTGTGGGTATTCTGAGCTATTTTATCCTAGGGACGGCGTGGTTGATAGTCTGCTTGCACATTTTTGGCAGTGCCATGAAACATCTTAAAGAGAGCGACCTGGTCGTGACTCAGTCACTAAGTATTATTTCGTACCATTTATAATTGTTGCAAGCTACGATAACAACAATTTTAAGACGTTTCTACTACAATGACAGTCGTAGATAATATTATTGGACCGAATAGCTATGACCTGAACAAACTCTTTCGATTTGATGGGACAAATTTCAAACGTTAACAACATAAGATGAAAATTTTCCTTACTATGAGAAAAGTTGCACACATTTTGAAAATCAATGTCCTAATGTTGTTGGAGAAAGCTGGAAAAAAAGGAAAAGGATAAACTAGCTATTAATATAGCTCTCTAGAATGAAAATGATTACTTTTACGAATTTCATTCTGAATGAGTTGTCAGATGATCTTTATTATTACTACAACCCATATATATCTTCCAAATTAATTTGGTATACACTTGAGAAATAAAGAAATATGATACCGATGAAGTTAAGATAAAAATATATATGATGTTACCACTACCTCAAGTATCATATGAGTGATGATAAATCAGTAGAGTCTCAGTCCAATGAGATAAAAAGAATTGCTCATGAAATTATTTATGAAGGTATGCCCCTAGAGTTTTAAACTTGCAAGTAAAGCCTATGAATGTGTATTCCTTGGGTATGATGTAAACAATATTGCGTATAAGTATTATGACCTTAATGCAAAAATGATCATTGAGTCTAACAATACAAACTTTAATGAGAAGAAATTCCTTTTTAAATTGAGGAATAGTGGGGACACTTCAACTAGTCACATATTTGTGATTATAGATAATGATAAAAAATAGAAAAGTTTGAAATAGAACCTAGAAGAAGTAAGAGAACAAGAACAACAAGAGAGTATAAACCTGATTATATGGTCTATTTATTGGAGTAGAATCTATCAACTCTCCAAGAAGTTTTGACTTCTTTGGATGTTGATTTGTGGCGAGAAGCCATAAATGATGAGATGGACTATCCAGAGTCTAATAAAAAACAAACTATTTTGGCTCAATCTACTATGGAAGTTGAGATGATAGCACTAGCAACAACTAGTGAAGAAACAAGTTGTCTGAAAAGCTTTCTTGTAGAGATTCCCCTATAAGAAAACTGATGTCAGCTATGTTGATCCATTGTGATAATATCGTGACTATTGCAAAAGTGAGAACCGCTTTTATAACGGTAAGAATTGGCAAATTCGTCGTAAGCACAACACTATTAGAGAGTTACCCTCTACATAAGTTGTTAGAGTGGATCATGTACACATTGAGAATAACTTAGCAGATCCTTTGACGAAATGACTAACTAGAGAGAAAGTCCACAATACTTCTAAGAGTATGGGACTATTGCCCCTAGAATGAGGATCACTCATGATGGTAACCCGACCTAACTGACTGGAGATCCTAAGAAATAGGTTCAATGGGTAATAACAAGTTGTGAATTGATATGAGAATGAATATGCTATAAAATTATGAGAAGCATGATTCCTGCAGCATATTAAGGATGAATTAAAACTCTTAATGAGATCTATACTCCAATTGGAGTGGAGTACATAGGTTACAAGAGTACTCTTGATAGACTCACCAATGTGAATGTAGAAGTGGGGCCCGCTTCCTATAAACTTTTGGGGCATAAATTTCTAAAATGTTCACAATACTAGGATAGACTTGCATGGCCTTTAATGCATGTGCTTTACAGAATATACCTTTAAAAAGGTTGTGTGTGGTTTGATGCTGGAGATAGAGTTCAAGACTACGAGTCACTCTAGTAAAATCTGGACCTTACTCAATATGTAAAGGTTCAAGTCACATGACACATTTGTTTATGCACAATCTTATTGAGACCACAAAAAAATTCTTGGAAATCGTTTTTTAATTTCAAGTGGGCGATTGTTGGAACTTGGTTGTGGGTGTGAAATCTAAATTTTTTTCAAGTCCCACATAGAAGAGTTTTGAGAGAAAACAACTCCCAAGTCCCACATTGGAGAGATGAGGTACTTGAAAAAAGCCCAAGTTATAAATAGAAGCCTCATCCCTTCATATTTTCTTGTCCCAAGTTGAATGCACTTTCATTCAACTTTTTCTTTCTCCCTCATATTTTTCGCTGATGCATTTCTGGCAAAATTCTTCCTCTTTCTTTCTGTGGCACTAAGAAATGGCACAAACAACCATATTGTGAGAATTTCGAGAACTAACACTAGTAGTCAGTATTGGGGGAAAAGAATTGGCACATGCAACCATACTGAGGGAATTTCGAGAACTGATACTGGTAGTCAGTATTGGGGGAAAAGAATTGGCATGGGTAGCCATATTATGAGCATTTCAAGAACTGACACTAGTAGTCAGTATTGTGGGAAATGAATTGGCACAAGTAGACATATTGTGGGTTTTTGAGAATTGGCACCGATAGCCATATTGTGGATATTTTGAGAATAGGACTGGTGGGTGTATTTGAGATTGGTTCTTACAGTGCAGTAAGAATTCGATAACAGAGATATGGGCTGTTTTATCTTGGGGACGGCGTGATTGATAGTCTGCTTGCACATTTTTGGCAGTGCCACGAAACGTCTTAAAGAGAGCGACCTGGTCGTGACTCAACTAGTAAATATTATTTCGTGCCATTTATAATTGTTGCAAACTACGGTAACAACAAATCTTCTATTTGTTATAATTCTCCTAGTATATGTTTATGATATGGTACTCATAGGAAATGACATGGATGAAATTAATCATGTTAAACAAATCTTAGACATGTCATTCAAAATAAAAGATTTAAGTTCCTTAAGATACTTCTTATGACTTGAAGTTGCAAGATCTAAGTTTGGAATTCATTCGAATATAGAAAGTGGACACTATCATTGCTAGAAGACTCTAGTTCTCTTCCTATTATGTATGACAAGACACCATTTGATCCATTCATTAAACTTCAACTTCACCAAGGTGATCATTTTCCTAATATTTCTTACTACAAAAGTTTGAATGGTAGATTGTTATACCTTACAATTTCTAGGCTAAACATCTCTCATGTGAAATTGAAGTGCACCATTAGAGATTGATCTATGTTTTGATGAAGACAAACATGAACACAAGCTTGAAGATCATTCAACATACAACATGTCGAGGACTCAAGTGGTGACTTGTTAGACTTAGGTTATAATTTTATTATCTTTTTAGAAGTCTAAGATGCTTGACATAGATATTGAGTCTAGGTTAGGTAAACGTAGGTGTGAGTCTCACGAGACTTAATAAAGTAATTAATCCACTAAAATGAGACATCATCTAGAAATATTTGATAATTAGGTTCATGCATTTGAATACATTGATTTTGTGCATTAAAGGTATTATATTTGGAAATCATGTAAGGCATGAGTATATATCATATAGGTAGTTCACCATACATTAACAAGTTGATTTTACACTGTTTAATGGATTATGAATTCTGTTAATCTATTAACGTAATCGATTATGAATATTGTTAATCGATTAACAGAATCACATTTTCAACATAAAACTGAAAAACTGAAAACCGTTATTTTCAACAACCCGTTAATCGATTAAATGAGTACTTAATCGATTAACTGGGACTTTAGACAACTTTCTATTTTAACTAAAATCTCAGCATATGTGACATATGAATCCATACATTTTTTTACATCATTCTCTCTTCATATTTTCGAGTTACTCACTATCATATCTAGGAGAAAATATTGCATGTTGCATTAGGAGAAAGATTAGATCATGCTAAGGCTTTAAGTTTCATATTCATATTGCTTTTCTTTGAAAAGCTTTCTTGCATCATTCTTGTGTTTCTTGGAAAGAAAAGAGATAGTTTTTAATGATTGCATAATTTCAGAAACCTCATGCATATACATTCATATTAGACTAGGAAGTATTGTGAGTTCTTGCTTAGGTTTTAGTCTTTGATCTTTATTGTAAAATCCGAGTATTAAGTATTCATTCATAACTCAAAACATTGTAATTCAAGGATTAGGAAAATCCTAGATGCGGTTAGGTAAGATGTTCTTCACAAAGATTTGGAGGTCTTGGGATAAAGAGCGATACCTTGGCTGAGGCCGAATCGTGGTAAAAAAGGTTTTCTTGGGAGGCAATTTTAGGAAAGGTCAAACCAAGGGTGACGAAGTTCTTTGGGTTCCAAGAAAGGAGCATCCGAGTCTTGTAATTGGAAGCATGTATGTAACTATATATTGTGTTCTATCATGAAGAAGAAAATCTCACAAGATCAGAATTGGAGGCATGAACGTAGTTTTGTAGTGGACCGCAAAATGAACCAGGATAAAATCATTGCGCAATCTTTTCTATCCCTTTCTCTTTTACATTTCAAGTTGTAATATTGCATGATATAACATGATAATTTGTATATTGGTTCTGTGCTATAACAAATTTAATTTTGTCTAAAAATATCTGTTATATCATTGCCTGATTTCTCATAACCTGCCTTGCAAGAGAGTTGTTAAACAAGATTTTATGCATTTTGTTTTTATTGTGTTTAATCGATTATGAACAATGCTTAATCGATTAACTGGACATTTTTCAGTAGGAGTGCAAAAACCCAAAAAGCGGAACTTGAGCTCCGCTACACCTATTTAACCCCCCACTCTAGGTGTATTCTGTCACTGATACCTAACATTATGATATTCAACATATAAGTTTATTCATGTCTAAACCAATGAATTTGCATTACAAGACTTCCCTTAGAGTTATCCACTACCTTAAAGAATCCCATACTAAAGGCCTTTTCTTTCCTTTTGTATCTAATTTCAAGCTTTCACCATTTACTAATTCAAATTAGGCTTGTTGCTTTGATTGGGGAAATCCCTCACTAGCTTTTATATTTTCCTTAATTCATCTCTTATCTCTTGGTAAACCAAGAAGTATAATATTATTAGTCATTCTTCATATCAAGCAAAATATTGAGATATTGACAGTTACTTATAAAATTCAATGACTAAATTACCTATTTCTTGATTTACAAATACCCTTGCTAATCTAGGTTTTTTTATTCTCACAATAGATTAACTATATACCTAACTCACAAACATGTTTTTCACGAAATAATTAAACCTATAAAAATTAATTATTGTGCTGTTTGAGAGAAAATCAAGCAAGATCTTATCCATCCATCTATAGAGACTCAAGCCTTTCTGTATTTCATTCAATTGAGAAGCAATATTGAAAGCAACCATTCAATTTTCTTATCCTTAAATGGGCCCCACAGTTTATTTTATAACTGTTCACATTTCCCATTAAATTAAACAATTTTTCTACTTTTCACTTCAATGGTGTAACTCACATTTTGTCCTTAACTGAACTCCTTCATTTGTCTACTCGTTCATTTAATCAAGCGTTATTAAATAGTTGAAAGTACACATTTAACAGCGCTCATTCAAGTGAGCGTTGTTAAATGTCTACTTTATACTTTTAATAGCACTCACTCAAACGAATGTTGTTAAATGTCTACTTTTAACAACGTTCACTCAAATGAGCGATGTTAAATGTCTATTTTCTAAGTTTAACATCGCTCACTCAAACGAATGTTGTTAAATGTCTATTTTCTACTTTTAACATCACTCACTCAAGTGAGCGCTGTTAAATGTCACTTTCTCTACATATGAAGAAAATAGAGTTGTTGGACGTTCTTCCCCCTTTTATTGTTGGTTAATATGTTTCCCCTTTCTTTTTCTTCATTTTTTGATTATTTTAAAGGATTTATAGAAATAAGAACCATGCTCTAATTAAAGACTATTTACGAACAAAAATAAATCACTCCCAATGCCACCAAAATTTGCGAACAATCCTTATTTTATTAAGGACTACCGCTAGAAATAAGAACTGTGCTCTAATTAAGACTATTTACGAACAAAAATAAATCACTCCCAATGCCACCAAAATTTGCGAACAATCCTTATTTTATTAAAGACTACCGCTAGAGATACTCTTATAAAACCAAGACCAGATTTACTATATCTAATCATCACTTCGGTAATTGTAGTGTCAATTTGCCGAAACTTTCTTCTCTATTTGGTATTATTTGGACTTTGTTATGGATGTATGGTCAATAAACAATTAAGTTGATTGTTTTTTATTTTGTCTTTCATTGCACTGGGAAATTGACTTATGACGAATGAAGGTGCATTACAAATTTTTATGCCCACCTGAAAAATCTTAATGAGGCTAACTATAAATTTGTTTTGTTGTATTACGGAATATTACCTAATGTATATATGGCCATATGGGTCGATTTTATAAAAATATGGTCCAGTTGTCTTTACCCCCTAAACTATCATTAATTAATAAATTAAATGTAATAATGTACTATAAAGACTAAAAGAATAGTGTATGTCCAACAAAAAAAAATACCCATTTTAATTCTTGTTTAGATGAAATATCTTTTTTTTGTTATTGATCGATCATCTTTTAAACTTAAGCATTTATTAATTTTGCAATAAGGCGTTGGTCTAGTGGTGTAAGATCTCACTGGATCCCAAAGTTGATGGTTCGACTCCTAGAAGTGACATTAGTTGGAAGGGGCAGTCATGAACCCAAAATGTATTAGTTTCACACCCAAAAAGGTGAGAGAATAATCTTGGTAGTACCAATAAATACTAATACAATTGTGTCACATGTTTTCTTCTACTTGCCTTGTGTACTTTTACTTTTTTATTACCATTTTGGTGCAAATTTTGGAAATATTATGGAAGAGGTGTATATTTTAGTGGATTCGTGTATGTCATACACGAGTTCTTTATTTATTGTTTTTGTCCATTACATAACTTGTGTCTCTCATTCACGAATCATTTGTTTATTGTTAGAAGCTCAGTGGCTTATGGGGCTGGTAAATGAATTAGGCATTGAGCAATGTGGAGTTCCGCTGCATTGTGACATTCAGAGTGCTATCTTCTTGGCAAAGAAACAGTTGTGTCATGCTAGAGAGTTGGTAGCTTGTGAGCAGATACTATTGCAGAAGGTTCACACCTCAGAAAATGCAGCTGATGTGTTAACCAAGCTGGTTATCATGGACAAGTTCTGGCATTATCTGAGCTTGTTGAACATTCAGTGATGCTAGACTATGGAGTATCGCCAACCCAGTGGCGGGAGATGGAGATTTATGATATTCGCCAAGGTGGAGAGTGTTGTGCAATGACTCATATTCTCTAGGTAACAATAATACAAGTTGTGGGATTAGGCTGATGTAAAAGGGTTGAGGTAGAGAGCTACATATTTAGGTTATGTAAACCTAATGTAATAAAGGGAAGAATAGTCAAACACAAATTTTTATTATATAATAATACATAGTGGTGGTATGTTAACGCTCCCAAACACGTACACACAATTGGCTGAACTTCATTACCAAATTCATTGTGTTATTCTCTTATCTTTACTCTCTTACTATTTGATTGTTTGCTTGTTCCCAATAAATATATATATGAGCATATATTTAAGTGACTCATATATTTAACTACCAATACATACATATTTCCTTCCTTGCTTGCATGTCTTTTTCTCCCTCCTAGTCTCTACCAACCGAAAGCAACCTTCTGACATGACAATGATACCACTCAACGCACACATGTGAAGTTATTGACACCAAATAACTCTAAGAACACATCAAATTGAGTAAATAATATCACCGTTTAATTTTTATCCACCCTTTTTATACATTATCCATAACTATCAATTTAACACCTTATTCATATTTTCACATATTTCATATCCAACACACAATTAAACAATTTTTCCACCACTAGTATTTCTTTGTGGATAGACTAATACCTCTTAAACCATAAAAGATTTGAACAGTAAGTTGTCTATGTTAGTTATTTCTTGATGATTGGTGAAATATTAATCATAGAATCTTGAATCTCTTGATTTTCACACATAGTATAAAAAAAAGATATACAAAGTCATACTTGAATCCATGTTCTCATATCTACTCATTTGATATACATTTTGAGAGAGTTTTGGTAAGATGGTCTTCCTCAACCAAATCCTTAATTCCTTTTGGGACCTTCATTTTCTCTCTGATAGGGAGAGGTGAAAACTATTTGCAATTTGGTGTCTTGGTGACGATAACAATTCCTTATGTGTTAACTTATAAGGTTCTCATTATCCCGTATAGGGTTCTCATTATCCCGTATAAGTCAACGTTTGGGTATCCACTCATTAAGCTCATATCCATTATCAGTTTCAGAAGTCTTATAAGTTGTCATTAATTAGATCACTTGTTTTGTAACCCAAAAATAAATAGTCAATATAATTGTATTAAATATATGATATCAATTAGAAATTATGAATTTCTAACAATCTTCCTATTGAGATTCATATTTTTCTTGGAACAATTATATCACATATTCTTTAGGTGTACATCCCTATGCTATTTATATTTAAACTTCTCCTTAATAAAATCTAGTCCATCTCATATATCAACTATGAAACCACTGCGGCCTTCATCACATTCAAATGTGACTCGACCATGATGATCATCATATCAATATACTAAATGACATAGATCAAATATGGATGAGTGACATAGAAATTTCATGCAATGTAATCTTAAACATGTCTATTTCCAACTGGTCCTTCTTTATTCTTTAGTGAGATCAATTCAGAGTCCTTCATTGCAACACAATAGTTACAATACACAAGTTCAAAATAGAACAATAAACCATCAACTTTATTATGTATAAAACTATATATGACGTCCAAAGTAAATCATAAAACATATAGACTCCCAATGAACTAAGGTATCCTAAGGAGAAATGTTCATATGAGCAATATGCTCATAAAAGACTTTATGTACCAAACCCTTAGTCAGTGGATCAACTAACATAAAAATTGTTCATATATGTTCTATGGAAATTTGTCTATTTTGAGCACTTTCTTTAACAATCAGAAACTTGATGTCAATAAATTTTGAATTTATAGAATTCATATTATTGTTGGAGTAAAGAAACATGGACTTACTATCACAATAAATTCTAGGTGGTCTTTTAGTACCATAAACCACGCGTAAGCCAGTGACAAATTTTTTGTAAACACATGTCATGGTCCGATGTTTCAAAACAAACCATAAACTCTGCAACCATTGTTGAAGGAGCTATGAGCGTCTACTTAGCAGACATCCAAGAGATAGCACATTCATCCAAGATAAATATATATCCAATGGTGGAGTGTATGGTGTCTATACACCCAAAAAAAAGGAGTCAGAGTACCAAAAGATCTCTAAATTCTCAGACATTCGATAAGTGAACATGTACTCATTTGTTCTCTTTAAGTAACACATAACATGTTTGACTTCCTTCTAGTGATGTATTACAAGATTGCCCAAATATCTTTTCAAAACTCCCATGACAAACGCTATGTTAGGACGTGTACAAACTTGAGCATACATTAGACTTCATAGTACAAATGCATAAGGAATCTTTGTATCTCGTATTTTTCAAGGTCATTTTTGGGGCATTGTTCGAGACTAAATTTGTCTCCCTTAGCTATAGGGGTATCCCCTGGTTTACTATCTTTCATGCCAAATTTATCTAGAACTTTATCTATTTAGCTTTCTTGTGACAACCTTAGGATACATTGAGAGCAATCTCTTAGTATCTCAATTCCTAATACAAAAGAAGCTTCCTTGAGATCTTTCATTTCGAAATTATTCATTAGAAATATCTTGGTCTAATGCAATAGTCCCATATCACTGTTAGCAAGCAGTATATCATTGACATATAATACTAGGAATATAAATTTACTCCTACTAAACATGTGGTACATGTAATCATCAACTTTATTTGCCTCAAAATCATACGAGGTAATAACTTGATGAAATTTGTGATTCCATTGGCGAGAAGCTTGTTTATGGCCATAGATGGATTCCTCTGTTAACCTGATGTCATCCTCATGTTCTTAAAGAAATACAATATAATGATCAAGAATTGCCCTTCTAGAGATCTCCTTAATGTTACTTCTACTTCTTGAAGTTGTGGTATTTGTTCTATAGGTGCTTGAGGG
This sequence comes from Lupinus angustifolius, assembly GCF_001865875.1. Classification (NCBI taxonomy): domain Eukaryota; kingdom Viridiplantae; phylum Streptophyta; class Magnoliopsida; order Fabales; family Fabaceae; genus Lupinus; species Lupinus angustifolius. The sequence goes on from NC_032012.1 coordinate 677,593, forward strand.
AGAACCTCATTGTTGTCTTGTTATGGAATATTGTCACGAACAATATTCTGAACAGTGTCTTCTATTACCAAATTTATTCCTTGAATGGTAATAGGCACAAGAACTTGTTTAACTACTAGTGACATGTTCTTCCTCAAAGACAACATTCCTTATGTTCTCTTCATTCCCAAAATCAATTTCCTCAAGAAATCTTGCATTTCCCGTCTCAAAAAAAAGTCTTGAAGTGGGATCATAAAATTTGTAGCCCCAAGAGCGTTCAACATAGCCAACAAAATAGCAGCTAACTATTCTTGAGTCCAGTTTCCTTTCATGTGACCTATAACGTCGCGCCTTAGCTAGTCAACCCCAAATGTGCAAGTGTTTTAAGCTTTGTTTTTTATTACTCCAAAACTCATATGAGGTTTTGTTAACTCCTTTATTTGGCACCCTATTAAGGATGTAAACTGGTGGTCTTTAAAGCTTTCCTCCAAAGAGACTTTGGCAATGAAGAATGGCTAATCATACTTCTCACCATATCCTTAAGAGTTCGGCTTAATCACTCAACAACACCCTTCATGTTAGGTTTGCCTAGAATAGTGTATTGCAGAACAATTCCACATTCTCGAAGGAAAACACAAATAACATTTTCACAACATCCTTATTGTTCTTTCTTTTCTTATTTCGAGAGGTCATAGCCAAATGAGAACTTTGTGTCTTATCTCTCTACAGCCTCACTTTCTCTTGCACATAGTCCTTCTAAGTGTTATAACTCATTTTGAGTTGCCCAAAGTGTACAGGATCAAAAGCAAGTGCATGAGCAAGTCATCATCAAGCTCTAACTTAAGTGACTTTAGATTTGATGCGAGATTAGAAATCTCCATAATATACTCCCTTATGTTCCATTTGTCTTTATACTTCATGGAGATGAGTTTACTCAAAGGCTACTCGTCTTCACCTTTTCATTTTTGGCAAAAAATTGTTCTATTTCTTCGATGAACTTCCTTGCACTTTGACCATCAGAAATAGAGCCATGAAACGCTTCTGGAAAAGAGCATTTCATGATCATTATGCACATTAGGTTAGAGCGTTCCCATTTCTTAATTTTGACCTCATCGAGGATTTCCGTAGTAGAAATGGATTTCTCCACTTGAAGTGCTAGATCTAAATCCATACAGCCGAGAATAATTTCTACGACTTCCTTATAGACCTTAAAGTTTTTCCCATTTAACAATGAGATGTTCTTAATTTGAGCATAAAATTTGAAGCACTAGTAAAAGAACAAAGCAAATTGCAATCATCATTGCAATTAAACTCACATTCAACTTTAATACTTAAATTCAAATGATGATGGGCCATATCACGAGTTACCTAGCACAACATTAATATTCAGTCTTTGTACAAAAATATTAACTTATAAGTGGTGCACTCAATGTAGTAATCAAACATTGATAATCAGTATTGTCAAATAATAAGCCTTTCTTTGGACTGACTTACTATTCACATGGAAAGTCATATGATTATCACATATTTATTGCTACAAGTGTGTTTGTAATTTGTGCCAAATAATAATCTTCCTTTGGGCCGATCACTATTCGCATAAAATATAGACATACAATTGGTTTGATATTTCATATCAATCACTAATGATACTCTTGTTTATAACGGTCAAACATTGATCAAAATACATGTCAAATAATAAACTATTTTTTGGACTGATTTATCATTTACATATTTAACTTTATAATAATCACATGTTTACCATCACATGTGTGTATACAATCCGGCCAAATAATAATCTTCATTTGTGTCGATTAATACTCGCATGGATACATATATGTACTAATATCTGACATTTATTATGAACAACTCACATAAAATATGTCACTTTGGCGACTTCTTGTTTAACAGGTTCAGTTATAATGTCAAACAATTTTATTTTCCAAAAGAAAAAACCATTTAGGTGAGTTTGATTCAACATAACCTTAATCCAATGCATATATTATTTATATTCACATATAAATACATATATTTATTATAGTCTATTGGTAGCATTACATCATTCTCATCACAAGAATGTGCGTTTCGAATTCTAGTGACGATCCTTTTGAATCTTACAAAAAAAAATATTAGCATTTTATACCTAACAGGACACACTGTTCAAATGGAAACAATGCTTCAACAATAACAACTCCTTAATAATGGAGTCAGCCACCAACCAATGCAACAAACCATGAAGTGTTGTAATCATTTAAACAAACAAGTTAAGTAATATATATAAAACAAGACATATTCACATAATAGACTCATCACATGATACCTAGGACAACATTAATTTCTAGTCTTTGGACAGAGAAATTAATTTGTTGGTAGTATTCTCAACGTAATTTGTTGCTAGGAGGGAGGTATGGCGATGAACATCGGAGGTTGAGAGCATCGGGACGTAGGGGTCTGTATGGTGGAGGAAGGAAACACGACGGTGGTTTATGGTGGAGTGGGTTCTTGACAATGGGAGGCAACGAATGTATGGCCATCTCCTCTCTTCTCTTCTTCATTTTCGTTTTCTTACTCGTTAGATCGATTGGTTATAGTAATGGTGGTATTAGGTTGTTTTTGGGGTTTTCGTGTGAATGAAACGAAGGAGAGTGAAGACGACGTGGTGAGGTGGTTCATGGTGGTTTCCAATTTGGGCATTTATTCTCACGGTTTTATTCTCACGGTTTTATTCTCACAGAGTCTCCTTAAAATAGAGGGAGGAAACCAACAGGGTCAGCGTATGGTGACGTTAATTTCGCACGATTGGTTATTGGCAAAAGATTTTGGTAAAGAACCCTATCCTCTTTCAATCTAACTTTACTTATTTGACATAGTATGAAGTAATTATTTATATGAAAAAAAACTAATTGGTATGGATGTTTGTCCAGAAACAAATTGCATTTCAAAGCTTTAAAGGAATTATTGAACATTAGTTACTTTTGTCCTTGGCCAAACGTCTGTGTATGCATTTTTATATAATCAATTGAATGAGAATGGGCTGTATATAGCTTTGTGTAATCAAGATGAATGTTTATAATTTAGCATATAAATTCCAAACACAGATTAGCAACCAAATGAAAGGAATATGCTTGTTACATTATAACCTTGTTGTAATTGCCTTTTTCTTTGCATTCTTGATCAACAACCAATCCTTTTTTGTGTATATGTGTGACACGTTTCCCAAACAGTCTTAGGTCACTCTATGATAATAGTTTTCGACTCCCTTTGTATGATGTATATTTCGAATGCCTCTTGAATGTGCGTGTAGCAATCTGGGTGTGTATGAGGTATGTTCGTGTATACTCAGGTGTGATGTGCATGTGTATTCTGAATTGCGGGGTTCTTTCTTACTGTTTCTGAATTCTCTGCAGTATATGTCATGCCTAATAACAAAAATGTATATTTGTGTCGAATAGTCTTGTTGTACTTTTTGTCATTGTGTAGCGTGTGTGCGTGCTACCTTTCATAGTTGAGTATGGGTTAATACAAAAACCCTTTAAATTACTAACTTAAATTTAGTAATAATATGCCATACTTTTTGCTTTGTGATTATATCACTCTGAAACTGCTCAATAATTATACTCATTCATGCTTATTATGATTATTAGTGCATTTGTAACTTACCTTATAAAATTATGTTCATTAGTGTGCCTTTGTAACAGTTCTTCAGTTATGGATGATGAATCAATCAAAAAAACCTTAGCACTAGATCTGCAACAAGTTGAGCAAAAGATGAAGACTTATCCTCTAGCACTGTTGTATGAGTATCATACTCCTGAATAAGTCGTTGATCAAGAAGCAAAACCATATTACTGTCAATAACATATGTTATTCTATGTACAAATGTAATGACAGTAGAGTTAGTGAAATGTTGCTTAAGAGTTTGTTGGATCAAATTATAATGAAATTTCTTTTCTTGATGTGGTGTACCCAGAACATAAGGTGTTGCAATTTTGAGATACTAGGCACATTATCATGTGAAGGACTATTAATTTTGTTGTTGGGATTTGTGACATCTAGCTGAACCTGGTTATTATTTTTATTGGCTTCATTAATTTGTTATAGGAAAAGTATCATTCTCAGGACTTGTTAAACAAATGACACATCTTCTTTAAAGAAGATAAATGAGATAGACGACCAAAGGTCATATGCACCGTGTAACTGTATATGAGCAAAATTCCTTAATCAATATCTTTAACGGTGTAACAATCTCATGTAAATGCAAAGTCGTTAAGTTTTGAATTGAAATGGTAAGAAATTAAGATATTTCTAATCATTGATCATGAACTAGACATTCACAGGAAATACATTTGGTTCTGAAATGTATCATAAATATTTTCATTCCAAATTTTGTTGATTTAAAACTTTTAATATTTTTGTAAAGTGACCGGACAAAATTGAGTGTTCACAGTTACCTCTCTTTATTTGTTGCTCACTTGATAGCAAACAAACTGAAGTTAGTATGCTATCATAGTAAGTAACTAGTAAAGAAATGAACAAATTTTGTCAAGGCCGAGATAATAATCACGGCGCAACACTTAGAGTGAGAACTCGGGTTGGGTATTGCCGGAACTCCATAAAATAAAAAGGTTTAAGCGAGAAAGCGGGTCGGGTGCTGTCGGAACTCCATAAAATAAAAATAGGTAGGTGCGAGGAAGCATGACATATACTACCGAAAATCCAAAATTCACATCAGGCTCGGGGTCCTGCAAAGATTGGTTGGAAGCACATCAGGCTCGGGGTCCTGAAACGCAAAGATTTTAAAATGGGAACGCATGTGGGGTACAGTCGGAACTCGGAAATTCACATCAGGCTCGGGGTCCTGAAAAGACTGGTTGAATAGCACCTCAAGCTCGGGGTCCTGGAAAGCAAAGATTTTAAAACGAGAACGCATGTCGGGTACTGCCGAAACTCGAAAATTTCACATCAGGCTCAAGGTCCTGGAAAGTTGGTTTGATAGCACATCATTCTCGGGGTCGTGGAAAGCAAAGATTTTAAAACGAGAACGCATGTCAAGTACTGCCGGAACTTGGAAATTTCACATCAGGCTCGAGTCCTGGAAAGTTTGGTTTGATAGCACATCAGGCTTAGGGTCTTGGAAAGAAAAAGTTTTAATACGAGAACGCATGTCGGATACTGTCGGAACTCAGAAACTCACATCAGGCTCAAAGTCCTAGAAAGATTGGTTTGATAGCACATTAGGCTCGGGGTTCTGGAAAGCAAAAGTTTTAATCGAGAACACAAGTCAGGTACTCCTAGAACTCGGAAACTCACATCAAGCTCGGGGTCCTAGAAAGATTGGTTTGATAGCACATCAGGCTCGGGGTCTTGGAAAGCAAAAGTTTTAATACGAGAACGCAGGTCGGGTATTGCCGGAACTCAGAAATTCACATCAGGCTCGGGGTCCTGGAAAGTTTGGTTGAAAGCATATCAGGCTCGGGGTCCTGGAAAGTTTGGTTGAAAGCACATCAAGCTCGGGGTCCTGGAAAGCAAAGATTTTAACACATAGGGTAGTGATATGTAATGCTTGAGAATATCTCGTGTATTATGTTGAGAATGATGTGAGTCATGTCATGTATGAGTAATGAATAAATGTGTAGATCTCTTGGTTTATGATATCGTAATTTTCTAAAAATCAAACGAACTTCTTTTTATGGACTAGACTGAAATGCGACTCATGTTGGACATTGTTAAAAGAGACTATCTGTCAGCGCCTCGCCATCCAATATGCCCTAGTTTCATGTTAAGAATTTATTGGAAGAGTTGAATCGTCCAATAAATTGCCCTAATATCTTTGTCATAGACTAGATGAGAATCTTTCTATACAGAGGTTATGACTCTCACCTCAAAAAAAACGATCTCATTTTCATTGGTTGAGGATGAGCAATAAATTGCCCCAATTTACACTTTGACCGATGAACGTTTTTTATTTAACTTGTTTTTTATTTTCAATCCTCGGGTTAGATTGGGAAATGACGTAGGTAGAGTGTATTTATTTATTAGAAAAAATATCCTTTCTGGTTGAACCGGTCAGTACGAAATTTTTTTATTTTATACATATACAATCTAGAATTCATCACCTTGTATATATTGAGAATTAAAATATACATGTATATATATGTAACTGTTTCCAACTTGAGGTTGTTGTGATGTTTGAAATTACTGATTAAAGTTAATACATATATACCTTATACATATACTTTAACAAATTGCAAAATTGACAAAAGTCAATGTCCAACACTAAGGCATTAGTGCACATATAATATACATATTGCATAATAGAGTCATCAAAGTTAATGCAATGTTCATGTATAGATCTGAATACATACTTCAACACATGTTGCAAAGACTAATAATACAAATTACTCATAATTCAAATAAGCGGAAGTGAATAAAAGTTATCTCATTATTCCTAAATATCCTATTTTCATAACTAATAGCGGAAGCATAAAAATCCCCAAATTTAAAAATTAGGGCTCATAAATAAATTGGGGAGAAAACAAAATTAATGGAGAATCATAAAATTCAGAACCTAAAACTCTGACACCACTTGTTAAATATTTCCTAATGATCGGTGAAATACCAATCCTAGGATCTTGGATCACATGATTCTCACACATAATATAAAACAATGATACAAAGTCATACATGAATCCATGTTCTTAGATCTACTCATTTGATATACATTTTGAGAGAGTTTTGGTATGATGGTCTTCATCAACCAAATCTTTAATTCCTTTTGGGACCTTCGTTTTCTCTCTGATAGGGAGAGGCGAAAACTATTTGTGATTTTGTATCTTTGGAACCTTAATCGTTCCTTGTGTATTAACTTATAGGGTTCTCATTATCTCATATAGGTCAACGTTTGGGTATCAACTCATTAAGCTCATATTCGTTATCAATTTCAGAAGTCTTATAGATTATCATTAATTAGATCACTTGTTTTGTAACACCAAAATAAATAGTCAATATAATTGTATTAAATATATTATGTCCACCTTAATTATAAATTATGAATTTCTAACTATCTATACCAATAAATCTTTTTCCTATATGTGTAGAGATCCAACTATTCATATTATGCTTACTGAATTTATTCACTTTTATTAATTAAGTTAAGTCTAGTTGGCAACATCATATTATTTAGCTGACTATCTTCCCGCCTAATCGATGAAGAGTTTAATTTCCTAATATATGGTAGATTCGTAAAGGGAGCTACTTCTACAGAAATCTTATATAGGAAAAACCCATATCAAAAGTGTTATTATTCTAATAATAAGAAAATGTTTGATCGACTAGGCTTAAGTTACCAAATCTCATATCAACACGTGTTACAATTTTCCCCAATATAAGTCAAGTTTAGAAGATAACCTAGTAAATCATTAAGGTACAAATGATATAATATTTTTACTTCTAAAAATGTTGAAACTTTCTTTGTTGGAGGCCAATTGTGAGGATTTTTTGGTATGAAATAAAAAAAAATTCAAAAATCTCACATATGAAGAATTTTGAAAAAAAATCCATAAGTCCCACATAGGATGGAGGATTAATTTGTCCCAAATTGAGTTCTCTATTCCTCAACTTATTTTTTCTCCTTTATAATCTTTATCAACGCATTTCCGACGAACTTCTCTCTATTTTTGTGGTACTAGAATTGACATATGTAACTAAATTGTGATAATTTCGAGAACTGATACTGTTAGTGAAATTATGTGAAAACAAAATTGGTATGGGTAGCCACTGTGAGCATTTCTAGAATTGAGACTGATAGTTATATTGTGGTGGGACATATTCGACATCAGTTCTAGGATAAAATAAGGAACTTGACTGTTTATACCAGAGACGGTGTGGTTGCTTACAAATTTTGGGTAGTGTAACAAAATGTCTTAAAAAGAGCGACTTGATCCTAACTCACCCAATAAGTAAGAAAAAATAATTTGTGTTCATTTTATACCATCCTACTTATATATAGTTATTATTAAGATGTGGCTCTTATTTATAGTACATCTAAGCTTTCTTTGTTAAGTCTTGGATGCTTGCTCACCAAGTCTCTAACTTGCTCACCAAGTCTCTAAACTTGCTCACCAAGTCTCTAAACTTGCTCACCAAGTTTTCTAATCTTGCTCTCCAAGTTTCAAAGTCCCTTCTACACCTTTTGCTTATAAAATGCATTACATGGAGAGCTTTGTTACATCACAAAAATTCAACAACTACATTACTTACAAACTAGAGTGTTTGTGTTTATTGTATGAGTGATTTTGTGGTAAGAATTCTTATTCTATTTGAGAGAATATTTGTGAGACAAAATATTGTCATTTGTCCTCATCATTGTAAGATGATTTATTGTACTTTCCCCTTTTTACATAGTGGAACTTTGCTCGTGATCGTTCATGGTTTTTACCTCTCATAATGAGGGGGGTTTTCCACGTCAAATCTTGTGTGTTATTTTCTTGCTCCTTTACTTGCTTCTCTTTAGTTCATAATTGATCTGATCATGTGCTTCTCCTTAGCACTTTATCCCTAACAAGTGGTATCAGAGCTCTTACTCCATTAACAGTTTCAAAATGTCTAAATTTGACACTGAGAAGTTTGATGGCAAGAATAGTTTTTCAAAATGTCTAAATTTGAAAATCTCAACAATCCCCTGAAGCTGCTAATATTGAAGCTGATTCTAAAGGTGATATTATTTTATTTGTTGTCTCTTCTAATAATATGAGTAAATTAGAATGGATTCTTGATTCAGGATGTACTTTTCATATGTGTCCTTATAAGGACTTATTTACCACTTTTGAACATGTTGATAGTGATTTTGTTTTGATGGGAAATGATACCTAATGCAAGGTTGCGGGAATAGGTAGAGTTCAAATCAAGACTCATGATGGTGTTGTCCGAACTTTGGCTAATGTCTGCTATATTCCAGAGTTCAAGCGGAACTTGATTTCTCTTGGCACCCTAGAGTCTCTCGGGTGCAGATATTCAACTGAAGTGGAGTTCTAAAAGTATTAATAGGTGCTCTGGTATTATTAAAAGTTAACCAAATTGGTAGTTTATATGTCTTGCAAGGATCTGTTGTGACAAGTTCAGCAGTTGTATCTTCTTCTATCCCTAATAACAACGTCACCAAATTATGGCACATGCGTCTGGGCCATATGAGCGAAAATGGCATGCATCTTCTGAGCAAGCAAAGTCGTCTTGGTAAACATGGCATCGGTAAGTTGGAGTTTTGCAAATATTGTGTTTTTGGGAAACAAAAAAAATGTTAGTTTCTCCATTGCAACTCATTGTACCAAAGCTATTCTTGATTATATTCATTCTGACCTTTGGGGGACTTCTAAAGTCTTTTCTCATGAGGATGCCGCTATATGATGACCATCATTGATGATTTTTCTCGCAAGGTTTGGGTTTATTTTCTGCGGCATAAAAATGAGACCTTCTCCACTTTCAAGAAGTGGAAAACTCTTATTGAAACCCAAACATGGAAGAAAGTGAAGAAGCTTAGAACAGACAATGGATTAGAGTTTTGCAATGGTGACTTTAATGAGTTATGCACAAGTAATGGTATTGCAAGATAGAAAATGATTCCAAGGAATCCCCAACAAAATGGTGTTGTAAAATGGATGAACAAGACTTTACTTGAGAGAGTTCGTTGTATGCTCTCAAATGCTAGGTTATGGCATCAGCGTGAATGTTAGGCCAAAGTAGCATCCACTTCTTGTTACTTGGTCAACTGTTCTCCACATTCAGCACTTGACTTCAAAATCCCAGAAGAAATTTGGCCAGGTAATCTTGTTAATTATTCTAATTTAAGAATTTTTGGATGTCTGCTTATGCAAAGGTTAATGATGGTAAATTAGCTCCTAAAGATGTTGAGTGCATATGTCTTGGTTATGCATTTGAGTGTAAAGGATATAACTTATGGTGTTCTGATTCAAAGTCACGAAAGTTAACTCTTAGTAGAGATGTGACTTTTAATAAGGATGCATTATTATCTTCTGAAAAACAATATGTTGTGTCTTCTTCTCCTAGTACAGGTAATTTACAGGGTACTAGCGAGAAGGTGGAGTTGATAGTGAAGCCTGTAGCTCCTATGTTGATGTTCCATCTTCCTCTACAAATCAATCTAGCATTGATGATCGTTATGCTGATAATGATGACAGTACCACTTCTCCTCTTCATCGGTAGGAAGATGATTATTGTATTGCCCGAGACAAAACGAGAAGACTAACTAAAAGGCCATCTATATACGATGATGGTAACAATTTAATTGCTAAATGCATTGTTAGTTGCACAAGAGGTAAATGATGGTGTTAAACCTATCAGCTATATAGAAGTTGTTTCTTGTGTTGATTCTTCACCGTGGCTAGTTTCTATGAATGAAGAAATTGAAAGTCTTCATAAGAATGGTACTTGGGATTTGATAGAGCTTCCCAAAGGCAAACGGTCATTGAGATGTGAATGGGTCTATAAGAAGAAAGATGGCATTCCCAGTTTTGAAGATCTGAGATGCAAAGCACGAGTAGTTGTTAAAGGCTTTAATCAAAAGGAAGGTATTGACATTAATGAGATATTCTCACTCGTTGTTCGTCATACTTTCATTCGTGTTTTTTTGCTTTTGTTGTTTTATTTGATTTGGAGTTGGAGCAACTTGATGTAAAGACAACTTTTCTACTGGAGAGCTGGAAGAAAACTTTTACATGGAACATCCTGAGAGATTTATTGTTCCTGATAAGGAGCATCTTGTCTATTGATTGAAGAAATCTTTATATGGCCTTAAACAAGCTCCCGGATAATGGTACAAGAGAATTGATTCTTTCTTGATTGGGCAATGTTATTATAGGAGTCAATTTCATGACTATATTTATTTCCAAAAATTTCCAGATGGATCTTTCAAATACTTGTTACTTTATGTTGATGATATAGTAATTGCTTCACGTGTCAAGCCTTTAATTAGGAAATTGAAAACCTAACTCAATAATGAGTTTGAGATGAAGGAATTAGGTGCAGACAAGAAAATCCTTGATATGGAGATTCGCAGGGACCGTCAAGCTAGTAAGTTGTTCTTATCTCAACAGAAGTATATTGAAAGAGTGCTTGAAAGGTTTAATATGAATGATTGCAAACATGTTTCTACTCCACTTGCTTCACATTTCAAGTTATCCTCAAATCTTTGCCCACACACAGAGAGGAAGAGATGGAGCATATGTCGCATATTCCTTATGCTAGTGCAGTTGGTAGTCTTATGTATGCTATGGTGTACATTAGACTTGATTTAGCATATGATGTTAACATGGTGAGTCGATATATGCATAATCCTGGAAATGATCATCGGAGTGTTGTGAAATGGATTTTTCGATATCTAAAAGGTATTTCTGACATTGGTGTGGTATTTGATAGAAGGAAGGCTACAACCGATGATATTGTAGGTTATGTTGATTCAGATTATGGTGGTGATATTGACTGAAGGAGATCTCTTTCTGGTTACACCTTTACTCTCTATAATAATGTTATTAGTTGGAAAGCTACTCTTCAGTTCATTGTTGTATTGTCTACGATTGAAGCAGAATACATTTCAGTAATAGAGGGTGTGAAGGAGGATATTTGGCTCCTAGGTTTGGTACATGAACTTGGTCTACCACAGGGTGTTCTTACAGTGTTTTGTGATAGTCAAAGTGCTATTCATTTAACCAAGAATAGTCGTTATCATGACAAGACCAAACACATTGATGAAAATGTCACTTTATTTTAGATGTTGTTACTATTGCTGAAATTATAGTGGAAAAGATTCACACATCAAAGAATCCAACATATATGCTTACCAAGCTTCTTCCAAATACCAAGTTTTAGTGTTGGTCTATACATCACTTGAGCACCCTTCGGGGCTTTATTTGGCGATGAGCAACATATTGAATTCGAGCCAAGGTGGAGATTGTTGAGATATGGCTCTCATTTATAGCACATCTAAGCTTCCTTCATAAGCTTATTAAAGGCTTCTATGTCAAGCATTGGATGCTTGCTCACCAAGTCTCTAAACTTACTCACCAAGTTTTCTAATCTTGCTCTCCAAGTTCAAAGTTTCATCTACACTTTTTGCCTATAAAAGGCATCACATGGATAGTTTTGGTATATCACAAAAAATTCAACAACTATATTACTTACATGCTAGATTGTTTGTACTTATCGTGTGAGTGATTTTGTGGTGAGAATTCTTGTTCCATTTTAAATAATATTTGTGAGACAAAATATTATCACTTGTCCTTATCATTGTAAGAGAATTTATTGTATTCTTCTTTTTTACATAGTGTTATTTTCTTGATTCTCTTTGAGTTCAATTGATCCGATCTTGTGCTTTCGCTTAGCGCTCTATCCCTAATCATTATAAAGCCGGACGTTACTACCGTTCAGCATAGTAACTGAAACCATTAACTAACAAACCAATTGCAGTGTTCACCAAACAGGAAAAGGCAAGCCCATGTCGAAAGTGGTTTGTGTGACTGGAGCCAGCGGCGCCATTGGGTCATGGCTTGTACGCCTCCTCCTCGAGCGTGGCTACACCGTCCACGCCACCATCCAAGATCTCAGTTAAGCAATATTCTACACCATTCTTCTCTTCCTCACATATACTCATAAACATCACAAAAACAATTAATTAACTTTCATACCCCAAATAAACAACAAAATTCAGGAACTAGTTTATTTTATAACTATTCTTTTTTTATCAGATATATTTATCAGTATTTAGTGATCTAAATAGACAGTTATATTAATTATTTGAATAGCATAAGCATTACTGACTTATATAGTTAATTTGGAGCAATATAAATACATTGGTTGGTTGGTTAATTTTGTAGAAATAATTAATGTTGTGAAATTAACTTGCAGAGGATGAGAAAGAGACCAAGCATTTGGAGGCAATGGAAGGAGCTAAGACTCGTCTTCGCTTTTTCCAGATGGATCTTCTTGACAGCGACTCCATCGTCGCTGCCGTAAAGGGTTGCGCCGGAGTTTTCCACCTTGCATGTCCTATCATCACTAGTCAAGTCAAAGATCCTGAGGTTTGAAAGAAATAACTACTTAAAAACACTCTAATTACCATATTCAAATAGCATACCACATATCACTTTATTTATTTAATAATATAAAAAGATAGAGCCACCACTAATTATGTAACTATGCTTATTACACAAGTATAATTGGTCCAAAATATTAATAATTGTTTTGTTGATAAGTTATTGGGCATTTGTGTGAATTGATAATGTAGAAGGAGATGTTGGAACCGGCCATTAAAGGGACAATTAATGTGCTGAAAGCAGCGAAGGAAGCAGGGGTAGAGCGTGTGGTGGCGACATCATCAACCTCGTCCATAATTCCAAATCCTAGCTGGCCTGCTGATAAGATTAAGGATGAGGAATGTTGGACGGATCTTCAATACTGTAGGGAGAAAGGGGTGAGTACTTTTAAAACTGTGTGGCTATAATTGGTGCTTGTGAACTCAATAATGTTACTAGTAATTACATACTGAAAATCAAACTTAGAACAATTTCAATTTAGTCTTATATATCTTTGTTTGACACCAAAATGGTTTACAATATATAAATATAGAGATTAAATTGATTGTTTGTAATCTAAATGGAGGGAAATTGTTTTTTTGGTACTAGGTACTCTATGTCGGTAAGGAACTAATCTCTTTTGGGATGTATGATTATCCCTTCCAATAAGTGCGACTATTAGGAATCGAGCTATTAACCTTTTAGTATTTATAAGATCTAACGAGATCTTACACCACTGAATCATATCTTCTTGATGAGGGAAATTGTTAATTGTTAGGTACTAAATTGATATTTCAATTTTTTTTGAGAATTTTTTTATTTTGTCTCTAACATTTTATTAGGAATCGAGTTATTAACATTTTGGTTTTTATATACAAAAACAGAATATTGTCATTTTAATTTTGTCTCTATCATTTTATTATCATAAATAAAATGTGGCCTCGTTAGGGTAGTACTTAGTATTTGCCTTAAAAATATTTCATATATTTGTTTGTGGGAATCTTTTCAGTGGGTTTATTTGTTTAAACTTTGATTTTAATATTTGTGCATTGTGGATGTTATCATCAATTATTTATATGTCTCTTTAACTTTTGGTTGATAAATTATTATATCTTGTAACATTTATGTTGATGGGCCAGTTACATTATCCCATTGCAAAGACTCTTGCGGAGAAAGAAGGTTGGGATTTTGCTAAGGAGACAGGTTTGGATGTAGTAATGATAAATCCTGGAACAGCCTTGGGCCCTCTGATTCCACCAAGAATAAATTCCAGCATGGCTGTGCTTGTTGAAGTTCTCAAAGGTAATCACTTCATTCACTCAGGGCTAAAATTAGCTCTTTTGATGATTATGTTCTAATTTACTATTAGGAGTCTCACATTGTTTATGGTTTAGAATAATAAACTTAATGTGGTACTTAAGCTATGAGGCTCTCTCACCTAATAAATTAGTCTTTTGGGTTAAACTCTCTTAATGGGTTTAAGTCCTAAAAGTTGGTGTATTTCATTGAGAGTTGTGTCACGGAAAGGGCAACTTATTTGAACTAAAGTATATTACCGATAGGTGAATGAAGCCGCCAAATGACTACCACCAGTTCAGTGCTGATAGAATAAAAGCCGTTGTGGACGTCGGCCCTTAAAAGGGACGGAAATGTTAGAAGTCCCACATTGTTTATAATAGTTTGTTGGGTTAGGTTCTTCTCATGAACTTAAATCCTAATCTCTACAATTTTCTTCTGCTCTATGCTCTATCCTAATGTTATTCTATGTTTAAATGACTTTTTATTTTATTTAAACTTTTGCGAAATTATGACTCCTATTAACTAATTAACTAATTGTAATATAATTTTACAAATTTATAATTTGATGAATGAGGCTTGTTTGAGTGGTAATTGTCTCATCTTACTTCTAATAATATGTTTAAATTAAATAATTGTTTAACGTTCTCTTGTATTTTTATCTCATCTATTAAATTAAATAATTGTTAAATTAGTGGTAATTTAATTTGTCACATAAACTACTAAGTGTAGAATGAAGGTGTAAATATTCTAATGGTGTCTAAATTTAATTTGGGGAAAAGAAATACGAAGAGCATATTAGTTACCTGCAACTTTGCCTCTAACAGTGTCTCAATAAATGAAATTGAGACACCTAAAAGATTTTGAAGTAAGAAACATATATATTAATTTTTATTAGGTGTCAAAATTTTATTAGAATAAAACAAAGTTAGAGACATTCTTTTAGGATAGATGATCTTCATTCCAATTTAATAGAACCCAAAACACAGATTTGTGACTATATAAATATTTAAGTGATAATGTATAGATATTACACTCAATTAAGGAAGACGTGAATGTAAATATACAACAAGTACTCTTCATTTCACTAGGTGAAAGTAACCTATATGAATAGAATGATGTTATGAATAGAATGATGTTATAAGTTACTTATATTAATTAAGTAGGTGTGTTTATAACATAAATGGAAGATGGAGAGTACTTGATTTTTATATTATTTGCCAATTAGCACAGGGAAAAATACTTCTATCTCAACCACTCCTTCATTTTGGACTTTATTACAGGGGACAAAGAGACGTACCCAGATTTCTATATGGGAACAGCCCACTTTAAAGACATAGCCTTGGCACATATTTTGGCCTATGAAAAAAAGAACGCTGCTGGAAGACACTTGTGTGTTGAAGCAATTCGTCACTATGGTGATTTTGTGGCCAAGGTTGCTGAGTTATACCCTCAATATAATGTGGCTACGTGAGTATTCTCCACAATTGCATATAAGAGTTCCACAGCTTATAGTTTATGATAAACTATTATGCGTTCATCTTTTGGAAGGGGAAAAATCAAAATTTAATATTTATGTACGGTTAGTATTAAAGTTTTTTATACTAACAACATATTATATATTATTGATTTGCATTACTTTTATTTGAAAAGTCAATAATGATTAATATAAAAATAATGGATAATATATTGATAGTATGAAAAATATTTACCTTATCAATATATACATATTAAATCGAATACTTAAAAACAAAGTTTATGTGAATAAATAGTGCAAGAGAAATTAATTACACCGAATTGCTTGCTAGTTGTCTTCTATAGTGGTGATCAACTAGGAAGGGAGATATGTGTCCCACTTTATATCCTCATTTGTATCTTAGTTTAATTAAAAAGTATCACTTAATTATAAATAAAAGTCATAAAATTATAAATTTACATTTTTATATTATTTGAAATTTGGTTAGTTAAAGATACAGATACATAACTTTTTAAGATACATGATGTTTGTTCATTGAAAATAGAAATCACTATGTAACCAAAAAAGTACAAAAGACAATGCACTCAAAAATAGTAGAAAGCACTAGTCTTTAACATCAATTGATTGAGTTAATTTGGAATAAAGCAATGTTTTTCACTTACCTACTTATAACAAATTTTGAATGGGGGACTTGTTAGACGGGCTTTATTTTAGAAGAGTCACACGCCCTTCATGTGGAGGGTTTTCTTAGAAGTTCAAAAATGCATGAATTTAGACCAAATTCTAAAATAAATTTATTAATTGAGATATAATAATTTCAATCATTCATGATAAGACATCCATGATCCAAGTACTATTGTTTTTACTATCATTAGTATCATTATTTAACTTTGTTTATATAGGTTGCCAAAGGATACACAACCTGGGTTGTTGAGAGCAAAGGATCCATCAAAGAAGCTGATTGATTTAGGTCTTGAGTTCACTCCGATCGATGAAATTATTAAGGATGCAGTGGAAAGTTTGAAGAGCTTAGGTTATGTCTAAAATTCTCAAATGGGACTGATTGCACTGTCACAAATGGTGATGGTGTTAATATTCTTCCACCATTACTTTAACTCGTATTTCATGCCATTTCTGTTTTTATTTTTCAAATTTCAGTAGTGTGTGTGCCTATGGTTTAAAATAAGGGTGAACTTGCACTCTAGTCACTGGAAGTATCAATATTCCACAAGAGTCCTTATATACTATTGTGTAATAAGTAAAAATGGGAAAAGTGCATAACCCTCTCTTAAATTTTATGTTTTTTTTTGTAAGTAGTTATTATAAATTATTTTTTCTTTCCAATTATTCTTTAGATTTTATTAGTTGGTGAAGTTGGTCTAGGTAAATATATTGTTAAATTATTAATATGTCAACAAAGAAATTACTATAATCACACTTACAATAATAGCAATGCAATAATGTATGTTAGTCAGCATTGATATTCGCCATTCGCAAGAAATCATCATCAAAATATAAAATTTATTAAGAAAAAGATTATAAGTAAATTTAAAAGTTAAAAGAAGTTAATGCAGTAATATTAACATATATATAAAAATAGTGATCTACTACTCAAGTTTAAAATAAATGTATAACAAAAAATTTAGTTCATATTAATTTAATATTATTTTTATGTAGGAATCGATTTCACCAACAGTTAAAATTTTAAGGAGTAAGTAGGAAGAAAAAACAGTTCATAATAACTTCTTTCAAAAAAACATTAAAAGTTATAGTATTCTTATAGAGTTTTCTGGATTAAAATTGAGTGCTTTAATCTTCACAAATGGAAAACACTTCTCAATTTGTTAACCATAAGCAACTCCTTCAAATATTTTTTATATTGTTCCGAGTAGTACATGTTTTGATGCATAAATTGGTAAGGATATAAGTTCATAAACCACAATACAATGGCACATTTGCATCCATTTGCGGCATAGTCAAACATTACTAACATTTCAGAAGTTCATTTCTTTCTATTAGTTTGCTTAGCGACATGATTTTATATGGAAAAATAAATATTGAATAAGAAACAAACTTGGCAATTCTTTTTTGTATTTATGACATCCTTTTTTTAGTCTTCTATCATTGTATTACCGTAGACGAATACGAAAAACTTGTAAGAAGAATTAATTAAATTAAAAGAGCATATTTAATATAAGTTACTATTTTTACTATACACATCTTAGGAGTGCTGATGGTATTGAGTTCTTAATAATGATTTTTTTAGTTTCAAAAGGAATCATGCATGAAAGAACTTTGTAGAAACCCTTCATGAAATGGAATAGTAGATAGATAACATATTCTTAATGTAGTCAAAGTCATCTTCTTTTAGTTTGACTCACCTTCTAAACTTTGGAATTTTATCATATAAAATTATCAATAATTACAAATGAATTTATAAGGTTGAATATCATGTTGATGACACATTAAAAAGATACAAGGTTAGACTTATTGCTATATATACATTCACATGGAAGGGTAGACTATTTCTATATCTTCTCACATGTTGTACAAATCACCATTGTTAGAGTTACCTTGTTCTTGCCTTGAATACTGCCAAATCATTGTTTCTAAGACAATTGTATGTTAGCAATGCCTTCTTACATGAAGAGGTTTACACTACTCCCCACATGAATTATTACCTTCTAATTCTTTAAAAGTGTACAAATTATACAAGTCTTTGTATGATCTTAAACAAACAAGTCAAGAATAGCGTACAATTTTATCATCTATACGTTTATCTTTTAGGATATACACATTATGTTGATGATGATTGCCTTTTTACCAAATCTACAACTTTATCTAGCATATATCTCCTAGAATATATTGATGACATGGTACTCACAAGAAATAACATAGATGAAATCAATCATGTCAACCAAATCTTAGACAAATCATTCAAAATCAAAGGTTTAAGTTCCTTAAGATACTTCTTATGACTTAAAGTTGCAAGATCTAAGTTTGGAATTCATTTGAATAAGAGAAAGTGTGCACTATCATTGCTAGAAGTCTCTATTTCTCTTGCTATCATGTCTTCCATGACACCATTTGATTCATATTAACTTCACCAAGGTAGTTATTTTCTTGATATTTCTTACCAGAGACGTTTGATTGGCATATTATTATACCTCACAATTTCCAGAACATGCATCTCTTTATGTTGTTCAATGACTAAGTTTATTCATGACTAAATCAATGGATTTGCATTACAAGGCTGCCATAAGAGTTCTCCACTACCTCGAACCATCTGTATTAAAGGCTTTTTCTTCCCATTTGAATCTAATTTCAAGCTTTTAACATTTGATGACTCGAATTGGACTTGTTGCCTTGAAAATAAGAAATCTTTCACTGGCTTTTGTATTTTCCTTGGTTCATCACTTATCTCTTAGAAAACCAAGAAGTTGAACATTATAAGTTATTCTTCCTCTTGCAGAAATAGGATGTATTATGCCTCATTCTTATTGAATTTGAAGAACCAAAACATGTTCTATTTATACAAGCAAAGATTGCCAGGATTGCTTGGAAAGCAAGCAAAAACAGAATTAACTAACTTAACAGAAAAAGGCGCCAAACAAACTGCAACTAACTTCCTAACTCTCAAGGCAGAAAACAGAAAACCAAACTAAAGACAAAATCAGGAGGAGGTACTGTAAAAGCCCCCTTCAAACTGGTGAGTATATGTTAATTACTCCCATTTTGGAAAGCAAGTAATGAAAAGGTGTAGGATCCAATGGTTTGGTTAGGATATCTGCATATTGCTCAGAAGAAGAGATTGGAAGTAAATGGAATAAATGTTGAAGAAGCCTTTCTCGAACTACATGGCAATCTATCTCAATGTGCTTGGTGCGTTCATGGAATACATTGTTGTTTGCAATGTGACAAGCTGAAGTATTGTCACAGTATAGTAAGGCAGGAGAAGTATAGACAATT
>NC_032012.1:697492-737465 GCF_001865875.1 Lupinus angustifolius
TTTTGAGAAGAGGCAATGGCAAGTAAAAGTCTCACTGTTGTGAGTTTAATGACAGGGGCAAAGGTATCAAAATAGTCTATGCCTTCAGTTTGGGTGTATCCCTTGGCAACAAGCCTGGCTTTATATCTCTCTATGCTTCCATCTGATTTGTGTTTGATCTTGTAAACCCACTTAGCTCCTATGGGAGTTTTATTGGGTGGTAAGTCAACTAGGGACCAAGTATGGTTCAGTTCAAGAGCATTGAGCTCATTCTGCATAGCTTCAATCCAATGAGAGGATTTGATAGCTTGATGGTAGGTTTTTGGTTCATATTCAGTGGATATGCTCAAGGTGTGGTGAAATTGTTTTGGTGCTAATTTGTGGTAGGAAAGGACAGTGGACAAGGGATGAATGACTTGAGGGGCATCTGTGCAATGTGTGTGATTAAGGAGAGAATGATGGAAATCTTGTAAGTAGGATGGGGGATGTTTAATTCTACTAGATCTTCTTATATCAGTATGTAAAGGAGTTGGATTGCTAATAGGAGCAGAAGGTGTATGAGAGGTTTCAGTATCTAAAGGGTTTGTGTCACTAGTAGGAGGATGAGATGTGAGAGGTTGTTGTGTCTGGGAATCAAGATCACAAAATAAGGGATCTGTGCCATGAGGTATGGTATCAGGAGTAACAAGGGATTGTTGATGAGGTTGAATGGTGGCATAAGGGAAGATATGTTCCTTGAAAATAACATCTCTAGATAGAAATATCTCTCTGGTTTTCAGGTCTAGGAGGAGGTATCCTTTGGTACCAAATTGATAGCCTAAGAACACACATTTCTTGGCTCTAGGGTCAAGTTTTGTTCTGTTGTGGTGAAGGGTGCAAGCATAGGAAAGGCTGCCAAAAACTCTTAGGTTATCTAAGGATGCCTCTTGATTGTGTAAGATGCTAAAGGGAGATTTATTATGTAGAACAGGGCTAGGTAGTCGATTGATCAAGTAAGTGGCATGTTTAACAGCATAGCCCCAATAGGTTTTAGGTAGATGGGACTGAAACAGAATGGCCCTTGTGACATTCAAGAGATGTCTGTGTTTTCTCTCAACAACTGAGTTTTGTTGAGGGGTTTCAACACAACTTGTTTGGTGTGTGATGCCAAGACTTTGATAGAATGAAGGCATAGTAAATTCAGGGCCATTGTCTGTCCTAATGGTCTTAATTACTTTGTGAAACTGAGTTTGGACCATAGCCAAAACTGAGTTTGTCTGTCCGGAGGGTATTTGTGTAGAGGAGAAGAAGAGAAGCAACAACCAGAGTAGTGGGTTACAGGAGAATGAGAGGGTTGGGGAAGAATGTCACAAATCCACCATCATTAGTAGCTCCAAACCGGAGGGCCCTACTGTTGATTTATTAATGAAATCCAAATGAAAGAGTAAAATGGTTAGTCGAGAAAAACTGGAAACCTCAGAAAAGGGGACCTTTGGCCCTTGGATGTTGGTAACAAGAAGGAACAATCGCCACGACCAGAAGGGTGGAACTATTGGGAGTTTGGCAATTGATGGGAAACCTTCAAAAGGAGTGAAAAATAAGCTCAAGGTTGGGAAGGGAAGTCTCCGATCCGCTCATCAGCTTGAAGATCGAAGTGTTCAAACAACCAGAGGATATAAAGCGGGTAAGAATCTTGCCATTTTCACTGCTGCTGATTCGGTTCCTTCTGGGAATATGGAGATAGCAGATCCTGCAACTTCTCAAGGTATGGAAATTGATGTTGTTGATAGTGCTCAAGTAGCTATTGCCCCAAACAAACTTTCTCCTCAGAGTCATCAGGTGGAAAAGTCTAACAACTAGCTGAATAGTCTACCGGAAAAAGGACATAAAAGGTCGGACAAGGTGTTTGCTCCTGAAGATTCACCGGGGTCTATGAACCCCAAATTATAGCATCTTTGATGAATATTATCAGTTGGAATTGTAGAGGAACAAAAGCTAAGGGTTTCAGGAACCTGGTAGTTGATCTGAAGAATATCTTCTCTGTGAATTTCATGATTTTAATGGAACCAAAGAATAGTGGTTATAATGCTGACAAAGTTATTAAAAATATTGGTTTTGATGGCCTTGCAAAAGTGGATGCAGTTGGTAGAGCTGGAGGTATTTGGTGCTTGTGGGATTCTTCTATGTGGAAGGTTAATGTACTGAGTCTTCCAACCAACCTTTATCAATGGAGGTTAGTTGGAATGGTGGAGATAATTGGTTGTTGACAGCTGTGTACGGTAGCCCTCACTTTTCAATGAGGTCTAGTTTGTGGGATTCTAGTAGGGATATGTCTTCTAGGTATGATATGTTGTGTTTGATTGGAGATTTCAATGTTGTTGCTTCTAATGAGGAGAGATGGGGTAGTTTGAGTCAGAACCACCCTAAGGGAGCCCTTGCTTTTGCAACTCTAATTTCTGAATGTGACTTAATTGATTTGGGTTTTATTGGCCCTTGCTTCACTTGGCAGAGGGTTGGTCTCAAAGAAAGACTTGATCGTGCTTTATCAAATCTGGACTGGAGGTTAAAGTTTCCAAATGCTTCAATTACTCATCTGAACCCCCTTAAATCTGATCATTCTCCCCTTCTTTTGAGTTTAATGGAAGCGCCTACCCCGAATCAGCATCGAAGACCTTTCCGTCTTTTAGCTGCTTGGATGAACCACCCTTCCTTCAATAATCTTGTGGTCAATTCGTGGGACACTTCTTTGGAGTGGAATGAAACTATGAATAATCTCCAATAGTGCTTGAAAGTGTGGAATAAGGAAGTTTTTGGGAATATTTTTGAGCGAAAAAAAATCCCGCTCAAGCGGTTGAGTGGAATTACTCGCAGCCTATCCTCCGGTTCCAAGCCTTTCCTGGAAAATCTTCAAAAAGAGTTGTGGAAAGAGTATGAGGAGGTCTGAGCCAAGAAGAATTGCTTTGGTTCCAAAAATCTAGAAGCAACTGGTTGGTGTATGGAGACAGGAATACTCGCTACTTTCATGGGGTAACTGTCATTCGTAGAAGTAAGAAGTAGTTTCACAAGCTGCAAGATGATTATGGTAGTTGGATTGGTAATCAGGATGAGGTGGAACAAATGGTTACCAACTTCTACAAGAATCTCTATTCGGAAGATGATGGGTACACTTCTCTTGCGTTATCTGTTTGTTATCCCAATTTGCATCATGACCAGATTGCTCGGCTGGGGAATCATGTTACTGATGATGAAATTAGAAAGGCTATTTCAGCATTGGTGGCTACAAAGCACCAGGTAAGGATGGGTTTCAGGCCCTGTTTTTTCATAATCACTGGAACGTGGTTGGTTTTAAGTTGTGTGAGCTAATTAAATCAATTTTTGATAATCCGGAGAAGGTTAAAGAAATTAATGCAACATTAGTCACTCTGATTCCGAAGGTTGACCAAGCTGTTTCTTTAAAGCATTTTAGACCGATTAGTCTCTGCAATGTCTCCTATAAGGTTATCACCAAAATTATGGCTTCTCGGATGAGGGAGGTTATGCATTCTCTAATTGGGCCTCAGCAATGCAGTTTTGTCCCTGGTCGTACAAGTAGTGATAATATTATTATTACTCAAGAGGTAATTCATGCCATGAATACCAAAAAGGGAAGGTGGGATGGATGGCTATAAAAATTGATTTTGAGAAAGCTTATGACAGAATTCGTTGGTGTTTTGTTAAAGACTGTTTGATGGATGCTGGGTTCCCAGAAAACTTTGTTCACTTGGTTGATAAATGCATTTCCACGTCTATAATGCAGTGTCTTTGGAATGGAGAGGCTCTTGATTCTTTCCAACCCCAACGTAGAATAAGGCAAGGTGATCCTATATCTCCCTACTTATTTGTGTTGTGCATTGAAAGATTGTCTCATCTTATTTCTACTGCTGTTGATTCGGAGCACTGGAAACCAATTAAATTAAGGAGGGTTAGCCCGAAGCTATCTCACTTAGTTTTTGCTGACGATCTCATTATTTTTGCGGAGGCAACTTTGGACCAGGTTGAGGTTATTAAATCTTGCCTTGATCTGTTTTCAAAGAGTTCGGGTCAGAAGGTAAATTGTGATAAAACTAGAATCTTATTTTCTAAGAATGTTCATGATCAAGTTCGGCAGCAGTTGAGTGGGGAGCTGGGCTATGGTAGAACTTCTGATCTAGGGATGTACTTGGGTGTCCCTATTGGCAAAAATGTTCCTAGGAAGGCGAGATATAACTACATTCTTGAAAAGGCGAAGCAAAGGCTTAGCAACTGGAAATATAATCACCTGTCATTTGCAGGGAGATTAACTCTTTCCCAGTCTGTTCTCCAAGCCTTGCCGACCTATGTGATGCAAACTACTCCCTTACGTATAGGCACGTGTGAAAATTTGGATAAAGTGCGCAGATCTTTTGTTTGGGGGGATGGTACCAATTCCAGAAAAACGCATTGGATTGGGTGGAGCAACATATGCAAGCCAAAGAGTGTGGGAGGTCTGGGGCTTCGACAAGCTCGTCTTGTTAATAAAAGTTTCATGATGAAAGCGGCTTGGAATCTCAGCACTAATAAGGATTCCTTATGGGTTCAGGTGGTGCGGTCGAGGTATAAATGTGGTAATGATCTGCTTCCGGAGTTTAAGAAGAGATCCAATGACTCGAACTTTTGGAGAGGAGTTTGTGGTGGTTGGGAGATGTTGAAAAATAACATTTGTTGGAGACTTGGCAATGGCTTAACTATAAATTTCTGGAAGGATAGTTGGATCCGAAATGTGGGTCCTCTCAATCAGTATCACTGGTCCCAGGGATGGGAACAGTCCAGGTATCAGAAAATTGCGGATTTTATTCTTGAAGGACGGGAGTGGAATTCCAACCTATTGGCTCAAACAGTTCCCCCTCAAATTTTCAACAGAATTATGGCAATGCATCCTCCTACCATTGGGAATTCAGAAGACATGATAGCTTGGTCTCATACTAATGATGGTAGGTTCTCAGTGGCTTCTGCCTATAATATTATCGCTGATCACTCTACCATTCCAAGGAACAAAATTGCGGGGCATATCTGGAATTGGAAAGGTCCTTACTGCATAATCCTTCTCTTCTGGAAAATTATGAATAATGGTCTTGCAACTAACCAGAACCGATGCAGTAGACACATGGGTATATCAGACTTATGCCCAATCTGTGATGTTCCTGAAACTCAAGATCATGTCTTCCGTGGTTGTAAATTTGCTTCGGAGGTGTGGCAAAAATTGATTAACCGTGGCCTTAATGACAATTTCTTCTCCCAGCCCTTGTTGGAGTGGTTGGATGCTCATATAATTCACTCTGAGGGTAGTTTTGGTGTTGAGGATTGGAGTTTAACCTTCGGTGTTACCTTGGATGTCATTTGGCATTGTAGAAATGATAGAATTTTCAACCAGCTGATCCCAAGGGCTTCTACCAGTATTAATGAAATTATGGCGAGAGTTGCAAGCATAAAGAATGCTATCAGCATGGCGCAGATAACCCGAGTTAAGAATACTTCAGTTTATTCTTCCTTGATTAGATGGAGCCCCCCTAATGAATGATGGGTTAAGCTTAAATCGGATGGAGCCTTTTCTTCTTCTTCTAACGTGGCAGCGTGTGGTGGTATTGTTCGGGATCATTTTGGAGCTTTTGTCACGGCCTTCTCCAAATGCTTGGGGTACTTGTTCAGCCTTGCAAGCAGAACTTTGGGGGGTTTTGGTTGGTCTTCATCATCTTCAACAGCATGGTTTCCATAGAGTAATGATAGAAGCTGATTCGTTGTGTTGCATTCAATTCTTGACTTCTTTTTGTGCTCCTAGCCACCCTTGTGCGCATCTTGTTAACCAGATTCGGATAAATCTGGGTAACTTCCAGCAGATTATCTAGGGGCATGTGTTGAGAGAAGCTAATGCGGTTGCTGATGCTTTGGCAAAACATGGGTTAAGATTACATATCCAGACTTTAACTTTTGATAGACTTCCTAGTTTTTGTTACATTCCCTTCTATTTAGATAGTGCTTCAACTATCTGTTGCTCCATCGAGAAAAAAAATTGAGATGGAAAAGAATAAAGGGGGAAGAGATGGCTTTCTTCCCAATTAGTACACCTATTTAATTTTTTCCAATATAAAGTCCTCTATCATTGAATAAGGGATAATGATTGATATTGTATAAAATTGTTACACTGTTGCATTTTTTCTCTCATATTTTTCTTTTCAAAAAATATATTTTAAAAACTGAACACAAACATATATTATATTTACATCAAGCTATTATTTATCACTTATCTTTTTATTTATGATTTTCTACTTTCATTTGATGCATTTTCAAATAATGCTTATTATTGTCAAATTCTATAAAATCTTTCTACTGCTTAATAATTCCTAAATTATGTGTATAATGTTAAATATCAAAAAGAGATGAAATATATAGAGTGATACATATATTTTAAATATATAAAAGGAGCTGTCAAAAAAAGACTATACTTGAAGTGAATTATCATGTTTCCATACAAAGTTTTCATATATTTAATTTTATAGTTATATATTTTTAAATATAAAATATTTTAATAAATACTCAATAACACAACATTATCATTATTAATATTAATTATTAACTTTTAAATAAAATTAATAAACAAATCATGTATGATAGTTGAATACAAACTAACTTATAGTTAAGGAATAAAATCCTCTCGTGATGTTGAGTGAATTATTTTTTATTTTAGTATTAATAGTAAAATAATATTTCACTATAAATAAAAAGAATATAAGTATTTTTGTCACGTTAATTCAAGCATTGTGAAATACTAGTTAAATGTAAGAAGTTAACGGATGAAAAGAAAGGACTGAGATCCTTTATCCCAAAAAAGTTATTGTTTTCACTTTTCATGATTCAATAGTATTCCACAAAATAATATAAAATATTAATTTATTTTTTTATAATTTTTTCAATTAAATGATGTATTTCGATTGGCTTAGAATACGATTAGGGACACTAATGGAGACATGAGATCTCCATCTGAAAAGAGGAGCATGTCTTCTATTTTACAACGTGTGTTTTTTCATGTTTTTTTGTATTATTAAGGGCATTCTTTCACGTTTTGGGTAAGTAACTGATCCATTTGGAGTGTATGATTGTCTCTTTCAATAGGTATCGTTTACAGAAATCGAATTCTTATCATTTTAGTCATATGAGGATCTAGCAAGGAAAGAACAGT
Organism: Lupinus angustifolius; assembly: GCF_001865875.1. Taxonomy (NCBI): domain Eukaryota; kingdom Viridiplantae; phylum Streptophyta; class Magnoliopsida; order Fabales; family Fabaceae; genus Lupinus; species Lupinus angustifolius. Next base: position 704,682 of record NC_032012.1, read on the forward strand.
GTGATTGGTTGCGTCTTTTTATGTATTATGATGTGTCTTTTCATGGAATGGGATCCTATGTCCCAAAACGGAAAATGATTTGATGTCTCAAAGCATGTCCCAAACCAATCATATTATGTCATGTCAATTAAAAAAATTAAATACTCATGATTTTATTTATTTTTGTTTCGTCGTGATTGATTAGGGACAGACTTCGAGACGTACTTGAGGATAGTCTCATCCATCCCAAAACAAGTATGAAAACATTACTTTATATTTCTAAAATCTTTCTTTTTAATTCAGTTTTACATTTTGATAGGACAGTGATGGATAAATAAGACGGGAGAACAAGTGATCTCATCCCTGTGATGTATATAATATAGATCACAGAAGCATATCTCTCTTCAGTGTCTAGGCCACAATATCAGCATGACTTCCCTCTCCATGGAACTTCAGGTTCCATCTTCACCCTCCGTCACTGCCACCACCAACCACATCCTCGTTGTGCCGTACCCATCTCTAGGTCACATCAACCCCATGATCAACCTTTGCAAACTTCTACTATCCAACAACTCCAACATCTTCATCACCTTCGTTGTCACAGAGAACTGGCTTCGTTCCATTTCCTCCGAACCAAAACCACACAACCTACGCTTTTGTTCCATCCCCAACGTTGTTCCCGAGCTAAATCGTTCAGCCGATAACTTCTTAAGCGTTATTGAAGTTGTTTTGACAAAGATGGAAGCGCCGCTTGAGGAGCTTCTTGATCGGCTTGAACCGCCGCCAAATGTTATTATTTATGATGGTTTTCTCTTCTGGGTAGTGGGTGTCGGTTACCAGAAGAATATTCCGGTGGCGGCGTTTTGGACAACATCAACTTCTGAATTCTGGGTGCAATGTTTTCATATTTTCCAAGAATACAAACACTGTCCTCAAAAGCTGTTAGGGGAAGGTAAGGATCGTATACAGGTTCAAAATGCAAACAAACTATAATCTCTTATTTTATGTTTCAATTTGTTTACTACTCATATTAAGTAATTTTTTTGGTGTGGTAATAATAAGGGTATTCTTACCATTTTTTATGAGTTGGGATCATAATGGAGAGGCAAGTGCTTCAAAAAATAAAGAAAAATATAATTTTTAATGACACATTTATCTTTTTTATTATAATAAAATTAGACTTTTAACATTAAAAATAAGTGCAAAAACATGCACTTGCCTCTCCATTAATAGAGAGTATCCATGTTCCTTTTTTATGTTAGTAAATAAGTTCTTTTGGGATGTGTGGTTGTCCCTCCAAACAAGGGTCACTCTAAAAAATCAAACTCTTAATATTTTAACCATCTAGAAATCTAGTGGAATATTACACCAGTAAACTAATATCTTATTAATTTGTTGACTAATGTTTACTGCCTAACATGTTTCCTTTACGATGTTTTCAGAATTAACATTTTTCAAAGTTTTTTTAAGATTTAGAATTCAAAATTATTAAAACATTAATCAAGATACTAAATTTGTGTTTAGGTGATTAAAACACCACCGAAATATTAAAAAAGTTATATGAAATCAATAAAAAGCAAAAGTTCCCTTTTGAAGGAATTATTAAAATAAAAAATTAAGTTGCATTGTCCGCTTAACATTAGAATATTGTACAACTCCAACATCCAGGATTCTAGGTAGGGTTGTGCAGTAGGCCGTACCTGCCCACTCGGTATGCCTTAATCATGATTGACTCCAAATATGGTTGTATCTCATTGGGTTTAGAGTCGAGTTCGAGTTCAAAAATTAGATTCGGTCAATATGTAAGGTTGGGTAGGGACCAAACATGACCCAAGCTGACTCATCTCATCATCTTTGACTCATCATATTGGTATGTATCTCTATTTAAATATGTATAAAATAATAACACTTTTTGGTCGAAAATATTATTGATTATCTAAAGTTTTCATCATATATACATGATTAAAAATATATACATATATCATTTTATATATCAAATTACACATTCATAATAATAAATAATATTGAGAAAACTTTATCTCAAATTAATATGTATGATATTTAGTCAGGTCTAGGATCAGATCGAATTTAAAAGCTAACCTGTTATACTAGCTTCAAATCTAAGGCTAAATCTATATTCAAAAAATAACCCAACCAATTCATCTAACCCGGCTCATGATCACGTGTAATTCTAGGTCAGTAGAGTAAAGGAAAAAATGGTGAATTGTTAAGTGGTTGGATACTTGGACCAAAGCCCGCTAGGGACAAACAAAGAAAGCCTTTGAGAAACTAAATTAAAAAGTATTAGAAAAATATTTATTATATTGAAAATATAAAAGTATAATTAAATATGTTGTTATAAAAATATTTTTTTATATTGAAATTATAAAACTGTAATAAATATTTTAAAAATATTGTATTAACTTTAAGAATTGATATTGAGAAATAAAATGGGACATCATATGTGATTAACACATCCAAATATTAATCTCTTGTTGTGATCATTAAAATAGACATCATCTCTAGGCACAAAGTATTTCTTCCATACAAATAATAAGAATTTAACTATATCATCATAATGAGTGTTAGTTTAAGTGGTACAATGTATGTTTGATTCTCCTTAAGTAAAGGTATGAGGTTCGAGTCTTATAGATGACAAAAATATCTGTTATGAGAATTAACTCTACATACATGGGAATGTTTTCGACTTGAACAAGACTGTCTTTAGTGCAAGAATACGTCTAGGAAACTAAAAAAATATTTAATAACATTAACCCGCAATAGATTGTATATGGAACCTTATGGGATTAATAATTTTATTATATACTACATCTTATAAAAGCTTGGTAAAGTTCCTCAATTTTTTTTTTGCATAACACTTAATCTCTCATAAATAACTAAGTTAATTTTTTAAAGAGAAACAATTATTAATGCCTCGCTTACCCAAGCTCAAGGGCTCTAACAAAAATGTTGCTAATGGAATATTCTTTTTTAACCCATCTAATTGTAAAAACGAAGATATTAAATGAAATTAACATGATGTATATCCAGTGTCTTGAAAATTAAACTAATATCAATATTATTAGAGTTGGACTGAACATCAAACCACAAAAAAATCCATTTCAAATTTAATAGTTAAATGGGATGGTCAGATTATATAACATGTACAAAAAATATTTTTTTGGAAGGGCTCACTAGATTTTCATATATACCAAAATACCAAGAGTACGATTTTTGAGAACGACATTTGTTAAGAAGAACACTCACATACCCAAAGTGAATTAATTCCCTACCCATATGGTAAAAGAATATAATTACTAGTGCAAAAACAAACATATATATAGATTATGTGTTACAGTCATTCACTTTTGACAATTACAATAATAATTAAAAAAAGCAAGATAACATAATTGGGTAAAGCTTTTCTTTATCTAATCTTAAATATTGATTAGATTAACTTTTAAATTTGTACTTAAATCTAGACTAGAAGATTTACTCAACACTAAATATCAAGCACACTTTTTCTTATAAATAAAACTTTTTCAATATTACTTATTATTATTATGTATACATAATTCAACACATGAAATTATGTACATGCAGATATTTATAAATCATTTGAATACGTGTATAAATGGTAAAAAGAATAAAAAATCAATAGCATTTGAATAAATATATATACAGAAGTTAGAGATGAACAAAAAGTCAGGTTAAAATAAGTAAGAGTTTGTTAAATTTTGATAGAGTCTAATTTTTGAAACTCTATAAAATCTAACCATTTCCGGTCCAATTAAGAATTAAGTGTTAGTAAATAGTAAATAATTACTTAAAAAAAGTCATTATATGTTTATCATTTAGTCTTGAGTGAGATTTATTTTTCTAATAGTACAGTTTTTATACGTGCAATCCGCACATAAATATGTGCAATCATAACCCTGTTACATGAGTTAGTTTTATCCAGGAATTTTACACGTAAAGTCTTACTTGTAATTTGGGAAATTTTAAAATGCAAGATGATTTCCTTCTCATTTTTTCAGGTGTTAAAAATTATTTACCTTGAGCAAAGTTGATTTAGTTTAATTTACGGGTTGTGGAAAGAAAGGGTTAAGGGAAACTCATTGAACGTAATATGTTTTATTGAGTTCTTTAATTACATCACTAATCTCACATTTAATCCTAAACTATCTTAACTTTGAATAAAGTTTACCCATTTTTTATAGGCAAGTAATTGTTTATTTGAATTTTAGTATTTATCTTATTAGTCATAGTCACAAAACAATTCTGATATGTTATCATGTCAAATATCACTACTTTAAAGAGGGATATACTTAGTTGATATATTTAGTATCAATAGGATATTTATACTTATATTATTACTATTAATTATAATTAATAATACATTTTATTATAATTTTCTTTGATTTAATTTAATAATATTGATAAGGAATGTTTAAATACCTTCATGCACGTTTGTTTCCACTACTATTTCTTTTAGATTTGAATTAATTCTTGCTTTATTATGAGAGAAATATCTAGAATAAGATTTTTTCTTATTTATTGTATTATACATGAAAATATAGTTTGTTCTTTATAGCAAATCAATTCGCAAGAGAAACACGAACTAATATATAATAATTAGTTCGCGATTTCTATGATAATTGTGTTTTTAATGTTTTTAGTCATAGTCTTCACTCGATGATTAAATTAACACTCACCTGCTTTATAATTATGCAGAAAATGGTGAAAAACTTGTAGATTATGTTCCTGGAATTTCCTGGATTCGTAAAGCAGATATTCCTCTTCTTGATGAGAACAGTAAGGAAATTTTGCACTGGGCAATGAAAGGTGTGAAGGGATGCTTAAAGCACAGTACCTATTATTCCCTTCAGTTTATGAGCTAGAACACCATGTTATTGATGCCTTAAAAGCAAGGTTATCAATGCCCATTTACACTATTGGTCCAAACATACCTTATTTTAGTTTTGAAGACAATGCAAATTCAATTAATGCTACTAATGGTTCTGACCACAGTTACTTAGAGTGGCTAGATAGCCAACCTTGTAATTCTGTTTTGTATATCTCATTTGGTAGCTTTCTCTCAGTTTCAAGTGCTCAAATGGATGAAATAGTTGCTGCCTTGCGCGATAGCGATGTTCGATTCCTGTGGGCAGCACGAGGGGGAAGTTCAAAATTGAAAGAGATTTGTGGTAAAAAGGGAATGGTGTTAGCTTGGTGTGACCAATTGAAGGTGTTGTTACATCCTTCTGTGGGGGGATATTGGACACATTGTGGTTGGAATTCTACTATGGAAGGTGTTTTTGCTGGAGTTCCTTTTCTAACCTTTCCACTTGTTATGGATCAACCACTAATTAGTAAGCTTATTGTTGAGGATTGGAAGGTTGGGTGGAGGGTAAAAAAGGAAGATAAATTGGGCTCTTTGGTTATGAGAGATGAGATTGTTGTGTTGCTTAGGAAATTCATGAATCTGGGTAGTGATGAAGGGAGAGATATGAGAAAAAGAGCTAAAGAGCTTCATCATATATCTCAGCTTGCAATTGCGAAAGGTGGGTCATCTGAAACTAATGTTAAAGCTTTTCTGAAGAATATATTTCAGAGTGTTGTGCCAGAAGTTTAAGTCACTGGGACTCTCAATTGAATTGATTTATGTTGGACTTCTTGCATTGAATAGTAATTTAATGGAAATCAAGCCCGTGTCTAGTGAACTTGTATTCGAATGATTTGATATTTTTTTTATTAACATTTCCAAAAGTTTTCTTCCAACTTAGTCATAAGCCTTTTGAAAATACCACCGAGGTATACATAATACAATGGTACGGACCTACCGTACAACTAATCTAGACTGATGGTATAAGTGTTTTTTATAATGTCACTAAATCACATGTTATTAATATATTAATCATTATCGACTCTCAAATAAAACTAATACAAATTAACATTAGCTGGACAACGTAGTGACAATTAAAAAACTTTACACTATCAATATCAAGTTTTATATCTCAAGAATATGCAACTCAAAGAGAGACTTCCATATGCGTATTTTCACATTTATGTTACGTTCAGTCCAAAACAAAAAAAATGTGGATTGACACCCAAGATAATACAGTAGTGTACATACACTCACTGTGAGTGAGAGACACAAAAAGGGTGCAAATGATAAGGATATATTATATGTTCTCCTAACATTTTATTGTAGGATATAGAAGAAGATAATCCTAATCTAGATGAAGGAGGTTTAAATCCTTTTCAAGTGAAGGCTTAAACCAACAATTCGAAAAGCTCCTCCTAGGAGAATGAGACTAATTCATGAGGAGTTTGAACGAAGAGACAATGAATTGGTTAGAAAAGGATCTAACAACATATTAGTAAACTCAACTAAATCATTAATACTAATATTACATTATTGATTTTAAATTAAGTAGGTAATTTCTCCCATCCAAGTTCTTCACGAATATAAATGCAAGATTTGATTTACCATTCCCTTCTTTCTCGCACCCACTGTTCCACTTCACCTTCTTCCTTCTTCTTCTTCTTCTTCTTCTTTCTCAGCCATGCCTTCTTCTCTCACTCTTCCTTCAATTTCTTTCCACAAGCTCCCTTCTTCCTTCTTCTCCAAAAATGCACCTTCTCGAAGTTTCCGCTTCACTAACCAACGATCTAGGGTTTCCATGAGCGTCTCCGCAGAATCTCAAGCTTCTGTCAACGATGCTCTCTTCTCCGATTACAAGCCCTCCAATGCTTTTCTCTTCCCCGGTCAGGTACTCTTTTACTAATCGCATTTCCCTTTGACATAACATTAGAAATTAAAAAAAGAAGAAGGTAATAACTGTAAACTAATTTGTTAGTGGCATTTATTGGAGTTCAATTTTAGGGGAAATTACAACTTCATCACTTAGATTTAGCTTAATTATACTGAAAATCCTTTAGATATAGAAATTACACCATTCTATGTCCCCGAGGTTTAGTTTATGACCGGAGGTGAGTGTAGTTTTTGAAGCGAAAGGACTTTCGGGTGTAATTAAATCGAACTTAAGGGGAGGCGATTGTAATTTCCTGGAAAATATAATTTTTTTGTGGTTGGTTGCAGGGTGCACAAGCAATCGGAATGGGAAAAGAAGCTCAAAATGTGCCTGCTGCTGCAATTTTGTACAAGAAGGCGAATGATATCTTGGGGTAGTTACCATGACTTCAATTTATTGAAATTTTCTAATGATTTTATATATTTTATTAAGATTTTATGTTTTTTGGCTGTGAGTACTATTATATGTTCTGTGCATTTAGGTTTGATCTTCTTGATATATGCATCAATGGGCCAAAAGAAAAGTTAGATTCAACCGTTATTAGCCAGGTATGTTTTTTTCCTTTTCTTTTTAGGGTAGAGGGTACATACTAGCTAGGTGTTCCACTTACATGCTTTTGTTTAGTATCTTTGTACTTTTTGTAGTTTAAAATTAACAATGTAGGCTATTATTTATCCTAGTTTTGATGTAAAAATTGGATATATGGTATTGATTCTATTGTATGTCATTATGTTCAATTGGCTCTCATCATTCTACATTTTAAATTCTCACGAAAGATCTAAGAATCCTTTTAATACATCACAAAAGGACATGTAAAAATTTCAATAAAACTTCAGTGATTTATTTATATATTTTGTGTCATTTATAAATAAAGCCTTCTAGTATTGGTTGTCAATTAAATCAAAACAAGCTGGAATTTATATGTATGTAGCTAAATAATGATTCACTATATTGTTTATGATACTCTATGTTCAGTTAGGTAAGAATCCAAGAACTGCTATTACTTGAAACAGAAGGAAATTAAAATGGAAATGTGTCATCAAGTAACACTTTACTGTTGTATTTTCTGTGCTGCATGAAGGTATATAAAATAGTTTGCTGTAAAATTGCATGCTGTTTGTGAATCAATGATCATGCGTGTTAATCAAATAAAGATAATTTAAAGCTGATGGCTATTCTAGTATAGCAGAGTGTACCTTGTTATGGAGTTGGCTTATATATATACATGATAATTGATGTAGACAAAATCAGTTTAATGATTAGTTTAGGTGTCAAGATATATTACTTACGGTTGGATCACTTCATCAAGTTTAAAGCTTGCTTTCAACCTATGCCTTGATGGCTTGATCAATTGTACTTTACCTTAAAAATATCCAAATGTCAAAATCTTTGGCTGTTAATTTTGAAAAGTAAAAATAGAGCCCAGTATATAGCTCACGTGGTACTATCTGAATTATGGGAACTACTGGATCCCGAGTCCAAATCCCACCTAGGGCACTTTACGTGCACTTAGCTTGCCACCCCCTCCTCACCAGATCCTAGAACTCCTTTGTTTATAAAATAGAAAAGAGTAAACAGCTTTATTAGAAAGAACAATCTTGCTTGATTATGTTTTTTATAAAGATTGTCATAGATGTAATTTTTACCATCTGATTTACTACTTTTTCAGCCTGCTATTTATGTCACAAGTCTTGCTGCTGTGGAGCTACTTCGTGTGCGTGAGGGGGGACAGCAGATTATTGATTCTGTTGATGTTACATGTGGTTTAAGCTTGGGAGAATATACTGCTCTGGCATTTGCTGGGGCTTTCAGGTGAATTGCCAAAAAAATATGTTATTTATTACAATGGCTTTTCTATTGCTTTCTCTTTCATCTCCTCATTTTTTTTCATATGTTCCACCATGTATCAGGAAATCTTTACAGAAATGAAGTAATAATAACTTAATAAGAATGACATATGTCCTTTCTTTTCGTCCATGACACTTATCTACCACATGGTTGACCTCCATCTCTACATTGAAGCCGGAAGTGGCACTAGAGAAGCGAAATTGATGATGTGTTAGTGACCCAATTATGGGGTTTTCCGAGTCTGAATATTTAAATGTTAAGTTTTGCAGCTAACTTTGAAAATGAATTTTGTTGTTGGTAGCCTATGCCCTGTGGGAAAACTACCGTGCATTAGAACCATTATTTGCCAGATTGCCAACTTTCAGCATACATAGAATGGTGAATTACCTATATTGTGTTATTTCACAGATATAACTTGTGAGACAAATGTCATTGTAGTTGTATTGTTTGAAGTTCAACCTTCCCATAATTGACATGCTATTGATTCATGTATTTAATTTCATTTCCAAGCTTCGAAGATGGACTCAAGTTGGTCAAACTGAGGGGTGAAGCCATGCAGGTAATCAATCTCTGGCAGTTGTTTTAGTCTCTTGGCTGCGTTAATCCTCTTGTTTGGATTATAATTTGTATTTCTTGTGAATAACTTTTGTCCTTTATCCAGGATGCTTCCGATGCTGCCAAAAGTGCCATGGCTAGTGTGATAGGACTGGACTCGGAGAAGGTCCAACAATTGTGTGATGCAGTCAATCAGGAAGTTCCTGAAGCTGAGAAGGTTCAGATTGCCAATTACCTATGTCCTGTAAGATTCTCATCTACCTGTCTTTTAACAAGCTTCGCAAAATTCAGCTTTCTACATCTAAACTTTATGATGAATAGCTTCTTTGGAATGTGTTATTCTTGGTAGGGAAACTATGCAGTCTCTGGTGGCATAAAAGGAATAGAAGTGCTGGAAAGCAAGGCGAAATCTTTCAAGGCTCGAATGACTGTATGAATTTTGGTATCCTAGTCTTCTCTTCCCAGTGCCAACTTTCGTCAAAGAAATAATGCCTTTTTTTCTTAATTTGGCAGATGCGCCTAGCTGTTGCTGGTGCTTTTCACACTAGTTTTATGGAACCAGCTGTGTCAAGATTGGAAGCAGCATTGGCAGCAACACAAATCATTACCCCAAAAATACCAGTCATATCCAACGTGGATGCACAACCACATGCAGATCCGGCCACAATAAAGAAGATATTGGCTCGTCAGGTATGCTGTTGATACTTGTTTCTGTCCACCATGATATGGAAATAATTATACCTGTAATGCAATTGGCAGGTTACGTCACCTGTTCAGTGGGAAACAACAGTGAAGACTCTTCTAACCAAGGGGCTGAAGAAAGGTTATGAATTGGGACCTGGAAAGGTAAAAAACTCCCACCGCTAATACTAGTGTCAGCCAACATTTCTGGATGGGTACTTGTTACCATTCTAAATCCAGTCCTCTAGTTTTGTAACCTGCTAAGTTTTTTTATATTTTGTGGATTATTTTCAGGTTATTGCTGGCATTGTCAAGAGAGTGGACAAAAGTGCTGATATTGAAAATATAGGTGCTTGAGAAGGCATGGGACTTTGCTCCTTATTTGGCTTCTGCAGATTGCACCACACTGATCTGTAACATTTTGTTTCGTGAGAGAAGGAGAGACTGCTAAATCGAGATGACACATGAACTTGAAGCTTTTGCAAGAAACCAGCCACTAGAGTTAGATTTGAGTGCCAATTTTGAAGTTTAAATTTGATTCTGGAATTGACAGAGTGAATTAGAATAGTGTTTGTACCTGGTGTCAGCATTTTTCTGTTTTTGTAATCTTATTTATGTTATCCACTTGATCAACTTTTGTGTATCATGAAGTTAAGACCTATCCTTACTTGGACCAAATGTAGCTCTATTCATGTTGAATAAAAATTAGAAAGAATACCGCATTACCGCTCATGCATAAGCGTGACTTTGTAATTTCCAAGATATAAGCTAATTCTGTGATTAAATATTTCAAGATGAGAAATGAAATGTTTAGAGTTATTTCGCAAGTACATGTCTTAACTCTCAAACATTCCATTTCATTTTAAAATCCAATTTGTAAACAGATTCTAAAATGTTTCGATTTGAATGGTCTTCATAATGATATAATGACTGCTAGTGTAATTGCAAAATCATAAACTCAATTTAAAAGAAAATAAAGACAGTACAATTATTTATAAAATGAAAGTTCTTCCCAGAAAACACATTCTTGAAATGAACTAACAGGACTAAATGGGGAAATAGCATGAATGTGAATATCTAACTATCTTAGAATGCTTCAAGTGTTTGGTGATTGCCTCAATCTGTGAAGCTGATCAATCCAACGATCCTCAGGAAACTCAGCAACCCAATCAGGAGCCTCTCCACAAAACGACACCCCGTGCATTGCTTCCATCACCCTGGTGGCGTTCTCCGCCGTTAACGGCGCACTCCTCCGATTCTCATCCTCCCTGAACGCCCTCCGAATCGATGCATCTCTCGTTCTCTCTTCTTCATCTTCTGCATCTTCTCCTTCCTCTTCATCGTCGCTTTTCTGCTCAACGCTGTCGTTTAGATCCAGGTACGAGATCCCGTTCTCCGCTCCATTGTGCACGCAGTAACCGTTCGGCAGCTGGTTGAACTCAACGCCGTCCTCTCCGTCGGAATTTCCGTCGCCGTCGTCCTCGGCTGATATTGGCTGGTAGTATTCTTGCGACTCATCGGAATTTGTGTCCGAATCGCTTCCATTTCCATTTTCTACGCACAAAGGAAAACAAATACAGATTTAATTCACAGAAAAAACAGAATAAATTTTCACTTTTCATTTTTTTGCCTCCGAAAATGATAAGATAAAATCATGAATAGATTTATTTACCTTGAACAATATCAATGGAGTTAGTACCGTTCATCGCTGAGTTGAGAGTGAACACAGAGAAAAAAGAAGAAACCAGAACTAAATACCAAAGTCTATTATATTATACATTTATTATATTTTCTATTTGGAAAAAAAAAATATTTATTAAAAAACAAAATTGCACCAGCCGGGAATCGAACCCGGGTCTGTACCGTGGCAGGGTACTATTCTACCACTAGACCACTGGTGCTTCATGCTTTTGATGTAAAGTTTTATAATTTGATGTATTAATGTTATGGTCACATTTACAAAGATGATAAGTATTCATATGTGTGAAGTTGAGGGGGACGGTTTTCAATTGAAGGAGAAGAAATGGCAATTCCCATGTTGAGGATTGCAACAATTTCTCGTTGTCACTCTCAACAGCCACTAATTTATTCCATATATTCATCTTCATTTACTTTTGATGAAACCAGTAAGAAGAAGAAGATGGCTGTGTCTTGTTCTTCTCCTTCTTCTGAACTTAACCCTGTTATTAAGTGAGCTACTCATTATTTTCTTGTTCTTTATGTTTGCTTTTATTGGTGATTTCTTAAACATGGTTTGATTTCTGTTGCTGAGGTTGTAGGTCAGATGTATCATTTTCTGTTGGGACTTACCTCATTCCGCATCCAAAGAAGGTAGTTTAGTTATTGAACATAATACAAGTAATGCAAGTCACTTTCACATTCATGATGTGTTCTTATTAATAACACTATGATAAACACTTGTCCTGTCTTCAAAATAGGAATTGTGGATATTTCATGGACACTTATGTAGTGATGTATACTTCTATCTGTATTATATGGCTTTCTAATTGTTATTTTCTCAATTTTTATACCATTATATATGAAAATGCCATGTTAATTTGATAAATGTTAACATTTTATTATATATGCATTTTAAAGTATTATTTCACTTGTTTAATTTAAAATTGTACTTTTAAGTTAACTTTATATTAATTTTATAGCTGTAATATAATATGGCATTGTCTTATAAATTTTTAAATTTGTCTAATTTCTGTATCCATGTGGGTATCATCATAGCCATGTTCTTTGTGGTATTCATAGTTCCTAGCACAATGATACTATTCTGATTTTTGTGTATCTACCACTTTCTCAAGTCCTGGTCTTTCTAAAGGTTGACAAAGGTGGGGAAGATGCTTTCTTTGTAAGTAACTACAATGGGGGAGTTGTTGCTGTTGCAGATGGTGTCTCTGGGTATGCTACTTAACTTTCTTTTTATATGGTTCTTTCACAGTGGGAATTTTCAATCTTTCAAACAAAACAAAAAAGAACATCCAACATACAAACACCAAATTTGATAATTAATTATTAACCTAATATATGATATTGTCTTCAACGATATGTGGCATAAGTATAACCTCTGACTTATGATAAATTGTCTTAACATGCTTTTGTATTATGCTTCACAGTTGGGCTGAAGAGGATGTTGATCCTTCATTGTTCCCACGTGAACTGATGACTAATGCTTCCAATTTTGTAGGAGATGAGGAGGTAATGGAATCTATAAAATCTTAATGGTGATCGCTGTTGCTAGTTCTTAATTATTTTGGTTTCCATATGATTTCATTTGTTAAAATTAACGTTTTATATGGTTTCTTTCCATTTTGAGAAATACACTGACAAGAATGCTTTTACACACTACTGCTGTTAGCTGACAAACTTGTTACATATTGATGGATTTTGCAGGTGAATTATGATCCTCAGATTCTTATAAGGAAAGCACATGCTGCTACTTCCTCTACAGGCTCAGCTACTGTGTAAGTTTATCCTCTTTTATCTGTTGTGCCAATTTCCATAAATATGCTCGAAGATTGACTTGCATTTTAATCAATTCAAACACAAATTGTCTTCTGTGTGTCTTTGAAGCATTGTTGCTATGCTGGAGAAGAATGGGATTCTGAAGATTGCTAATGTTGGGGATTGTGGACTCAGAGTTATCCGTAATGGTAACATCCTGTGCTTTGTATTGTTAATGCAGGATTAATGGAAAAGTCTAATGCAATGTACTCTGTCTATCTTCTTCAGCTTTCTTTTCCTTTCTGTCTTCACAATACCAGAACCCGTCTCCAATGTTAAAAACTTAAAATTCGCTATATGCCTTTTCCAGGTAATGTAATATTATCCACTTCACCACAAGAACATTACTTTGACTGTCCATTCCAACTGAGCTCTGAGAGGGTGGGCCAAACATACCTTGATGCAGCGGTACCATTTAACAATCATCTCTACTATTATTTATTTTCTTCGCTTCTCCCCTCCTCTATCTAACTTCATTCTTGATACTTTGCGAGATCTGTTATGTTATTACAAAAAAAATGTATTTTTTCTTGTCATTTTTTTGTTAATCAAGTCATGCTCATTTGTTTGTGGTCCTGAACTTACCTCAATGAAGAGAGAAAGCAATCACCTCATTTTTTCTTCTTGCTCAAATGGACATAACTACCTAATATTGATACTTCCTAGAATAATTCATTTCTACAGAATTATATTTTTATACTGCTCTTCTTGAGTTCACATGCCAGTCAAAATGTTTGGTTTGAAGGATTACAGAAAGTTAGTACCTTTACTATTTTCAACACTTAAGCACTGATTCTCTCTAGACTCTTTCCTGCATTATGCTTTGAAGAATAATTTTGGGATGCAGTTGAACTCCTGAAAGCTAACTAGCTTTGCTTCTAGCTCTTAGATTGTTTGATTTTCATGAGCTCTGATAAATTATGTTGCTAAATATCATGGTTTGGGGCTTGAATGATGGCCATGATATGAATTACCATGCCATTCAGAACTATAGGCTGATAGTTGTACACAAATTTCTATTGGAGATAGTCTGATTTTCTACTTGAGCTAACTGTGGTTCTTCTGTTCTTTTGTCTTTTCTTTTACTAACCTCTGCCGGAAAACAGGTAAGCAATGTGGAGTTGATAGAAGGAGACACAATTGTTGTGGGATCCGATGGGCTTTTTGACAATGTTTTTGACCATGAAATCGTTTCAACTATTGTTGGGCACAGAAATGTTGCCGAGGCTGGTATTATCTTCCTTCTTGATTGCTCAGTTAGAGGAAATTAGGATTTACAGTTTAGGTTGTTATTGTCTTCCTTGTTTAATGATCAGTTGGATGAATCTAAGTTCATGACTTTCACTAATCTGGAATTCATTTTGTTGCTAGCAAAGGCATTAGCTAACTTGGCAAGCAATCATGCATTGGATTCAAATTTTGATTCTCCCTATTCGTTGGAGGCCAGGTCCAGGGTAAGGAAAGAAGTTTTGTTAGACTTCATTGTTTTACAAAAAGAATTTATTATGGAGAATTATGCATTGCTTGTTATTTTTCTATTTGTTTGATTAGTTTTGGAAAGTAACCTGTTGGGAAAGTGATATTCTTTTTATTGAAAGAGTTGTAATCATTGAGTAGGAAAACACTGTTAACAGTTGCACTATGTATAAAATGATCCTTTGCAAGAAGCACAAAAATTGCAGAAAGTCATTTTGAATAAAACATATGAACACTTGTTAGTCTAAAATATTTGCAATAACACTATGTTTGTTGATATTTTGCTATTAATTTTCCAGGGTTTTGAACCCCCACTATGGAAGAAGATTCTTGGAATGAAGCTTACAGGTGTGGTATAACATTTTCTACAGCAACAGTTATTTTCGGTTAGATGTGGCTGTACTTAATTTTTTTTTTGAAACTGTAACAGGTGGAAAGCTTGACGATATCACAGTGATTGTTGGTGAGGTTGTAAGTTCATAAGATTTGCTAATCTCCACAATTGATTATACTCAAGAAAACAAGGTCCTGGTTGTTGAAATTACCAGAGTGGGAGTTGCCTGAAGTATAAGCCACTGAGAAATGATGCTGTATAAGATATTCATAGAAAAATAGTTTTCAGTTTCGTTTATAGCCTATTATTATGACTTTTTCCGTATGGAAAAAATAAAGTAAATGTCGATTTGCAGATTTTTAAATGTCATTATTTAAGCAAAATTAATATAATATCAGTAACTTAGCAACCAGGTCTTCGACATGTCACAGCATAAAAGACTTACACATGAAAACAGTTCTACGTATTTGCCAGATATAAAATACTAACAAATCATGATGATAGAAAATGAAATTCCGAAATTTCAAGAATATGAAATATTTCTTGGCATTATTAAGGCTTGCAGTAACATGAAATGGTGAAATTTTAACAATTAGTAAGATGATGTGAATCTCATATGGCTTTGAATCACGTGCATCAATAATAATTCAGTGAAATTATTTTTTCATGTTATTTTCATCAAATAATTGGCTGAGGCTTAAAATAATTAAAACCATGTTTCGTGTGGAAGCAGTTGCTAGTTTCAGTTTTTCTGGTGCAAATATTCGTTCAGTCAATTTGCTTTTGCTCTTTTGGTACAGTTATACAATCGCCATCTATGGCTCCTGAGGCTAAGAAGAAAGGGAGGAACAATCTAATGTGGAATCATGTAAAAGCTATCCTCAATATAATAATTATCTTGATTTGATAACTAAGTTGAATAGCAAAAATCTAAAGAAAAATAAAAATAGATTATCAAAACTAACAAGTGTACAATAAAGATTCTATCCTCATGTTAATCTGATGCCTGCCTCATTATTATGTAGAGTTCAGGATTCAGGGCTTGAAAAAACTTGCTAGGCTGTGCCCCCAATTTGAAGCACTCTATCAATTTTGACACAGTACATTCTATGCAACTACAGCAAAATGAATATTCTAACTTTGGCATTAATTTAGATAATGGTACCATTATCTTAACTCTGATTAAATTCGTGGAAGAAGGTCTTGCCAGCTTCATATGTGGACCAGCAGATTGCAGCCGCGGGGGCATGGAAGAGCATCCTTGGAATCCATCCTCGAATGAGCCCTCTATATCCATCCTTTTTTACTATAGTTTTAAAAACATCCCCAATTGAACCACTTTTAAACCTATCACATCCAGAGACACCCTGCAACATAAACCAATGTCAAGATAAACTCTCCAAGGAAAGACAAGGACTTAAAAACTTGTTATGCTGGTCCCTAGGGTTATCGAGAGTAACAAACTATTCATATAGTGAAGGTTCATGCACAATCAATTTGCAGGCATGAGATTAACTTGACCAAACACCATATTAGTTGTGCAGAAAGTTGAAAAGATACATACATACGTATAAATGGTGTGTATCAGCAATTTTATCTCATGTCTCTTAATCCTTGTAATGAGAATCATATAAGGTGTTAGTCATAAAGATTAATTATCATATTTTAAGATAGTCCAACATTGGATGGGAATATTGCCAAAATAGTGCTTAGAAGGCTGGACACCCCTCATTCTATGAGCTAACTTTCGGGGTTGGGTTAGGCCTAGCCTGCACAGTTCTAATAATATTATCCTCAACTCAATCCTCACATAATGTAAGCACACATTACACCTAAAAAACAGAACTCTTATTTATACTTGGTATATTGCTAAGTATTAGTGTATCAAAATATATATTTTGATAAATTTCACAAACACTTTTCTTTCTCAATGATATCTGTTAAAGTAGGTTAAATGCAAGAAGTATCTCAAATATTGTTTACAAAGTTTTCCAAGACTTTGTCAACTACCTAATAAGCTAGTGACTCGAATCCGTTGTTAATTAACAGTGAGAGGGAGGTGGGGGGACTTCCCTTGAGATTCAATTATTTAGGACTCTGAAGCTAACAAATTACTTATGCACAGTGATTGCCAATCTTCAGTTTCTTGTTCACACATCAGCATTAAGAAGAAATGGAAATGGTGCATACCATACCCTAGATGTCGGGGAAAATGATTTCACATGGACACTTTAAAGCAACACCAACTTGCCCATGGAGCCAGCATCACCAAACAATGAAACTAAAATAATGTTCTATAGCTACGTAGGTGGAATTAAGAGCAGAGTAAATCAACAAAGCAAGCATATCCACTATAAATATTTTTCCTAGCTCAAATTACCTCCAGTACATTCCACCTGCATTTAGTGTGGGTCATGTGACGTTCTCTCATTAACCTCACACTGGAAAGGGGAATACCTCTAACACTATATTCCCTAATTAAGCTGTCAAAACCCCTCAATAGCCTTTTTAGGGAAGATGATAAGATACTGACATCTAAGTCCCATTCCAGATATGAAACACTTACTCTAGTAGTCATGGACAGATCATATTCGATGTTTGTAATCACATCCTCGAATCCGAATTATTAATTTTTTGTTTATGGATAAAATTCTCAAGTTCGCAATGTTATCTTCTCCTTTTTCCACAACCGGGCACAAATTCTAGAGAGATAGCACAAGGCATTATTATGCACATGTTAGAAGCTCACGGCATGCGCTAAGCAATTCAAAATCCAGTAAGCTAGATAAACTACTTTTAAGAATTCCATTTAGAGAAAACCCAAATTTCAAAAAATTCCATGAAATTATAAGCATCCATCATATTGCTCCCTAACTTCGGGAAACTATATAGCCGGTCCTTGAAATTGTAAGTATCATTCATATACCATGCCAACTGTTGTTTAGTCAAATTGAACCTTTGTATTACAGTTTCAGAGACTAACATGTCAATTTTCAATTTCTCATGACTAAAATGATTATCTACTTAAAGTAAAGCTATACCTGACACTGCAGTTGAGTTTTCACCACATCAAGCGGCGTTGTAACCGAAGCAGCCAAAGCACCAGCAGCAGCACCAGCAGTAGCATGAACAATCAACCTTCCATCATCAACACTACTCGGCGAAACCTCAATCAAAGCTCGTTTCGCGGCCTCATATGACACGAAATGCACAGCAGTAAACGGAGCATTCATCAAAACAGTAGTCCTATAAGACGCATAGAACGCACCAAACCCTTCCTCCCTCAACACCCTCTTAACACAGTCCCAAACACCATTGTAACCACCACCACTCAATTGCAGCCTCTGCTTCACCATATCCATAGGTGTAAAAACCGCATCACTGGCGATTGTGGCACACACGCCAGAAACCGCGTGTGCGGAAGCGTTGTTGGGGTTCCCGCGAGAGAGAAACTTCTTACAAGTCTCGTAGAACGAGAAATAAACGGCGTGTGCGGGTCCCGCACCGAGACCCATTGCTCCGATGCCGCGGTACAGAGCAGATGGACCGTTGGATTTGAGAATGGATCCAACGGCTTGGCGAACGGTTAAGGATGTTTTGATGGGACACGATGATGAACGTGCTTGCATGTGGGTCTTCACGGTGTCGATGGGGAACATTGCCATGTGTTCGACGGAGCCTGCAATGGAACCGGCTACCATTAACTGCCAGAAACGGAGGCTGTTGCGGGTGGTTGAAAGTTCTGTCGCCGTCACTGGCGGTGGGTGTGGAAGGGGGCGGGGCTCGGTGGCCATTGATGGTTTTTTGGTTTGGGATAGCTAAACTAGGACATTGGGCTCTGGGTTCAATATGGTGTTGCTAATTAAGATATATTTGGACTATACATAAATGCAAAACATGTTTCACTAAAAAAACATATAAGTCATTTATACAATAATCACATATTAAATATATTGTTTCTCTAAAATGAAATAAAAATTGAATACTTAATAAAATAAAATAAGAATGTAGATCGACATACACGAAGTATCTATCGACATACTGACTATAATAAATATAATATATTTATGAATATAAATATTATTATTTATAACATATAACTCGATTGTTGAAATGATATATAGACTAATTATGTTATAGTCCATTCAATGTTTGAATCTTTATTGTGTCATTTTAAAAAAATATTATTTTTTCATACACAACTTGGTTTTGACATAGATGATACAATTTGACTAGTATTTTTTAGTATTGATTGCTTTATTTGCATGTTCAATATAATTAGCATATAGATGGTACGGTTTTAATAAATGATGTTTAATCACCTTAGGGTTAGTTTAAGAGTTGGATTTTGGAGGGGATAGAAGGAAAAAAGGAGACTTGGAAGCCACAAAATACACTTGTGAGATGAGTCTCAAACATTCCATTTCATTTCCTTCCCCTTTAAAATCTAACTCCCAAACTAACCCTTAGTGTTTTAATTTTCAATGGTTTATAGATATATTTTACTTGGGTTTGCCATATAATATTGGCCAGTTCTACATAAGAATGAGACCCTATACGAGTAAGGTATGCCAACTTTACTTGATATAAAATTGAAAGAATAAGTATCAAAGAATATTGGTCAACCGATTAAAATGTATCATATTTACTGTAAACACTCAATTTTGACTTGGGTAAATTACTTTTAAAATAAATTGTTGAGTAAATAGAAATTGGAGTGTGATGTTAAGGGTGTGACAATTGGACCTTGGTAAGCCCACTAGGTTAAATGTTTAACCCTAATTACACCCCTATATAATTCCTAACTTAGCAACTCACAAAAGGGGAATCAGAATTAAAAAAAGAGGAGGCAACCTAATTTTTGAAAGAGAAAGAGACACACTTAGAAAGAAAAACACTTGATAAGGAGAGAAGGGAGAAACTAGAAGAAGAATATTATCTTCTTCATCTTCTTCATTTTCCATAAGCTCTAAAGATGTACTTTTCTTCTCATTTTTCTCTTTTTGTTATTATAATGTGTGTATTGTCTAGTACTTGTGTTTGAAAACTAATTCCATTGTAGAACATCTCACGTAGTCATTAAGCCTAAACCTCCAATTTAATTTTACCCCAACTCCAAATTGATTTCCCATAGCCTAACCCCGAATTAATTTTAGCCTAAACCCTCAAATCAATTTTAGCATAACCGCGAAATCAATTTTAGCCTAAACCCAAATCAATTTTTACTCTAAAACCCCAAATCAATTTCAAACCCTAACCCTAAACCCCAATTTAATTTTTACCCGAAACTCTAATTCCCAATTTAATTTTAACATAAATCTCAAATTAATTTTAAAACGTAATCCCCAGTTTGATTTTGAAACCTAATCCCCAATTTGATTTTGAAACCTAATCTCAATTTAATTTTACACTAACCATAAACTCCCAAATTAATTTAACCTAGACTCCCAAATCAATTTCAAAACCTACACCCTAAATCCCCAATTTGTTTTTTTTTCTTTTGATTATTATTTATTTATTAACTATATTTTTTCTTTTATTTTGATCTTTTCTTTTTATTATTATGTTTTTTTAGTAAATATTAATTGTTTATTTAACTGTGTATGTATAAATGCAATAAAAAAATATTTTTTTTAAAAAATGATATGAAGTAGTTCTAGTATAGGTCAATTGCCTTGTCGCATTACTTAATGTCATCTAAAATGAGGTAAAGTAACCCCACTATAAGTCCCATTCCTTGTCGTATTACCTTATCTTTGTAAATAAATTTTTAAAGAGTAAATTACACTGACACCCCTTGAGTTTTAATGAAATTACACAAACTACCCCTCACTTTTTTACACCTACACAAACCTCCCCTAATTTTTATACTTTCATTACACTCACCACCCCTGCATAATAAATAAGATATGATAAATGTAATTAAGTTAAACAAAATATGATATATTGTGGAGACAAGTCCAAATAATATATGATTCAATATTTATTTATTATTTTTGGTTCATTACACTATATTATAAGACCGATTTAAATAATATTTCTTTAGAATTGTTGATGCATTTTGTAACAAAAATAATAAAGAAATATTGACTCATATATTATTTAGACTTGTCTACACAATATATCATATTTTGTTTAACTTAATTGCATTTATCATATTTTTTGTTTAAAAGATTACACTTATTTCTTATGCAGGGGTGATTAGTGTAATGAAAGTATAAAAATTAGGGGAGGTTTGTGTAGGTGTAGAAAAGTGAGGGGTGGCTTGTGTAATTTCACTAAAACTCAGGGGGTGCCAGTGCAATTTACTCATTTTTAAATAATTTTAAAAGTGACGTAAAAAATATATTTTAAAAAAGCAATGTGAAGTAGTTACACTATAGACCGAGTGCCTTGTTGCACTACTTCATGTTGTCCAAAATGAGTTAAGGGTAACTCCATTATAGGCTTCGTGCCTTGTCATGTTACCTTATCTTCATAAATAATTTTTCAAATAAGTTTAAAGGTAAAATGTAAAAATGCAATAAAGAAAAATATTTTATATGAAATAGTTCTACTATAGGCCAAATGACTTGTCGCACTATTTCATGTCTTCTAAAATGAGGCAAAGTAACCCCACTATAGGTACTGTGCCTTGTCGTGTTACCTTATCTTCAAAAATAAAATTTTCAACTAATTTTAAAAGTGTCGTAAAGTGGTTCCACTATAGGCTGAGTGTCTTTTCGCGCTACTTTATGTCGTCTACACAAGGTGAGGTGGCTCCACTATAGGACTAGTACCTAGTCACGCTACCTTGTCTTGTTAATTTTTTTTACACTAATGACAATAAAAAAAATAAAAAATATCGACTAATCAACTATTTTCTGAAAGAACTACGTAACCTTGATTTCTCTATTGCAGTTAGAAATTGGTTTTGGCGTTTTTTTGTGTTTTGTTTAATAATGTGTGAAAGGTGAAATTAATATTTTGAATACAATATTCACGCAATTGATCTAGGTACCATTTTTTACAACGAGCGGTATGAGGTGCCTAACACCGTATCTTCCGTAACCGACTCCCGAACTCAATTTGTAGTTTTGAGCGAATCAAATCTCATTTTCAAAAATTGGTTTTTTCATGTTTTCACGCTAAAAAATATCGATGACGACTATGTTGCATTTAATTGCATATTTCTCGTCGCGCTCACGGAAGTGGGATAATGTCAGCATGACGACTCCATTGGGGATAGCTGAGAGTCAAGCCTTAAAAGATTAATTATGTGGATATTTAGTTCATTATTTTAATTTTATCGTTTTTTTTGTCGTTATTTTTTACTACTTATTTGTGAATAACTCTTGTATATAGAATTTGTGTTTTGCTGCCACATACAAGTTATATGATTTTATACATTATTCTTTTTGAGGTTTGTAAACTCCCACACACACTTCACTATTCATGCATTGTTACTTCCGCCGTCTACCGGGCCTATGTATCTATTGTTAGGGATACATTGACTTATCATCATTGGTCTTCGTGCATATTTCGATATTGCGCTGATGTATCACTCAGATTGCTGTTGGGTATTATGGATATGACCCTCATGATGTCTTGTACATATTCGTGTCATATTTGTGATATCTAGGTCGTCAGCCTCCACTAGTGACAGCAATCGGAGACACCTAGAGGAAGTCTAGTACCACCAAATTCTACATATATGGACTTTAGAACTTCACCTTAGGATATGACCTTTTAGATCGAACAAACTTTGTAGGATCAAACACCTTTATATAAGATACAGGAGTATACATCTTTTTTTGTTTTATTATTCGACATAAAGTCGGGAAAACCTCTTTCCCGCAGTCATAAAGTGACTCAGCGTCACATGAGCCTGAGTGAATTAAGGTAGCAGTGCACTTTGGTAATCTTATGTCACGATGAAAGGCTCACAAAAAAAATCATAATTCCTCTACATGCACTCATGGAAAAAATCAAGTTATAATAACATACACATGAATATCATACAACAAAAAAACCACGATATCATAACATCCATAAAAAAAGAGGGAGAAAATTCATTTTATAATAGCATCCTCATGCGTATCATACATAAAAAAAAATACATTTTCAACTCTCATACATTTCATGCATGTCGAGTCAAAATAAAAATAAAAACAAAACAAAAAAATTAAAAAACAAAATGGAAAAAAGAGAGGACAAGATGGAAATTTCATATGACATGTATGTTACTGCATCATTCATTTGAAATACATTCATCAAATCATACATTTATTGCATATACATGTGTGAAATGACTAATATTATCATTTTTTAGATCCTTTATCAAATGATGTCATATTCTATACATCGTAAGACCATAAATACTCAGCAGAACAGATGCAATCATATTGTGGGGCCTCTATGCTCTCTCTATGATTGCCGTCAACCATTATACGATCTAGATGGGTTATAACCCCAGAAAATGGTTGTGGGATGGTCAAATTGTTATATGGAAAGTTTGTCGTTTGATGACAGAATAGTTTCAATAATTCAATTTTTTTTTAAAATCAAACTCCTTGGGAGTTACAGAATTAAAATTGGAATTTTTGTGTGACCTAGGGAAAACAACGCTAATCAAACTCATATTTTCAAAAGCAGAGTTTGAACAACAATGAAGGCTAACAATTCACAAATTGAAGGAATCTAGGTGTCGACATAGATGACGGGAAAGGAGAAGGGTTCTGTCATTGATCCTCATATCCGCCTCACTATCAATACCTTGGAGGAAGACAAACCGTTCATGAACAATGTCATCCTTCCTGATGAAGACATCGATCCTTTAAAATTGGTAGTCTGAGTCAATGATTAACATAATTGCATAGTAATTATTTGATTATGTTGTAATTCATACGCTTTGAATTTTCTTTGGACTTATATTTATGTTACTTGAGACAATATCATAGTGAATTTGCAATTACCCTTCTTCCATATATTTGTGAACATCCATATTTCCTTTCCCATTTCTTCCACGATGTTTTACACTATTAACAAATGTATCACAATTTTGTAGAGACTTTTTCCACTTATAGGTACTTGGACATTTATCAATTGATTCTTTTGCGGTACCTGGTAACGATCTCACTGAGTTGGCGATGGAGAAGATGACCAATGATTAAAAGAAGAGGCAATGAAGCAATAAAGGGAAACTGAGAATGTGTATAGACTATAGAGATTTGAACAAAGCAAGCCTAAAAAATGATCTCATTGATATTTTAGTCGATGTTGAGGTCATGAGTCATAAGTTATCCCTAATGGACGAATATATGGGGCATCATAAACAACAATGGTGTACAAGATACAAGTTGTTTCACCCGTAGAAGTATTGATTCTCTTGTTAAGAGCCTTGATGAAAGTAGAGCAAGAAGAGTGTGGCTAGAGATTTTGATAAGAAGGTTCGTCATAGAGAATTTGAGTTAGGGGACCTAGTGCTTAAAAAGATTCTCCCAAATCAGGAAGAATGCATTCTCACGGGGGCTCTAATCCTGCAAGACATGGATGAGAACGTTTTACCTAGACTTGTGAACACAGATACAATTAAAAGATTTTATGCCTAAAAAAAGAAAATGAAATAAAAAAATATATAAAAAAAGCACGTTAGGATGAAAACCCGAAAGGGCAACCTAAGAAAAAAAATCGGGTATCAATAAAAGCATGTTAGGTTGAAAACCCGAAAGAGCGACCTAAGAAAAAGTTAAGGCAACAAAAGCATTATTTCTTTGAGTCTATCACACTAAGGACAAACCAAGATCCCTCAAGTGTTGTGCATCAAGTGAGAATGATAGAAGTTGCAAGCAATGTGGGAAGGAGCAAGAAGTTCTAGGAAGAATCAAACAAGGCAACTGATCCAGTTATTCGTCTATCTCGTAAGAGCAATTGATGAATGAGAAATTACCTTATACTAGGGCAAAAATTTTGCAAAAATTTGTAACATGTTCTAGTCTTACAAGACATGAATGGAGATGTTTTATCTAAACCTATGAACACATACCCAGTCAAGAGGGTCTACGCCAATAATAGAAACTTGTAATAAAAGAAAAGTCAGTTAGGTTGAAAACCAAAATGGTCAACCTAAGCGAAAATTAGGGTATGAATAAGAAACCCGTTAGGTCGAAAACCCGAAAGGGCGACCTAAGAAAAAGTTAGGGTAAGAATGAAAAGCTCGTTAGGTTGAAAACCCGAAAGGGAAACCTAAGCAAAAGTTAGGGCAATAAAAATGCATTTCTCTTGAAAGTCTACTACCATTGGGTAAGCCAGAATCCTCCACATGTTTGCACATCAAGTTGGAATAGTAATAGTTTCGGGCTTTATGAGATGAAATATGAAGTTCTTGAGAGTATCAAACAAGGAAAACACACTGATCTAGTTATTCGGCTATCTCGTAAGAGCAATTGATGATTGAGCAATTACCTTATACTGGGGCAAATTTTGAAAATTTTTGTAACTTGTAATATCTTTCGTAGCACATATATCAATGAACTTTTCCATTAAAATTCTTTGAATACAAGTAAAAGAAAAAATTGCATCTCCCAACTATACATTTATCTGCGCATGTTCATTTAGATAAGTCCCAAGTTATATAAATATAATGCTCAAATTGCATAATTAGGTAATTCTTATGATAATGTCCTTCACTAGCGATTCAAGCAAACAAAACTCATCGGAACTAAGTCTCGAGGTGCATATCAACGAGGAACAGATAATGTATTTTTTCATACAGAAGGAAGGCAGACCCCATCATATTCCAAGGTTCAAAATGAAAAAGAAAACAAAAGAAAAAGAAAAGAAGAAGAAGAAGAAGAGGTGGTCAATATCGGTTTGATTAGTTGTTTTTTACCGAGGAAGCGTTACAGTTTCATATCAATCAAACTTCATGATGATAATTAAGTCATTCATATATGCGTAACTCATCATACATGCAGGATCACAAACATCTTCGTATTACTCAGGCATCATCTGCATTCGCATCATCATATGCACGCATGGCCGTAAGTCTTAACCCCAAGTGTCTCATTTTTAACTTACAGTTTCTCATTATCCGCGCATTCCCTTGGTCTCCCCTTTGCACCTAGCCCCCAAGTGGTCTCGTGCTGTGCCTTTTTACCCCCAGTGGTCTCGTGTTGTGCCTTTTGACTCCCTAGTGGTCTCGTGTTGTGCCTTTGACTCCCTAGTGGTCTCGTGTTGTGCCTTTTGACCCTAGTGGTCTCATTATCTATGCGTTTCCATGGTCTCTCTCTTCACACATGACCCTTCAGCGGTCACGTGATCATTCTTCGATCCCTCAGTGGTCTCCTTCATCCTTTTGCACCCCGACCCCTCAGCGGTACGTGATTATGCTTTGATCCCTCAGTGGTCTCTTCTATCCTTTTGCACCCTGACCCCTTAGCGATTGTGTGATTGTGTTTTACCCCTAAGTGGTCTCTTTTAACCTTTTGCACCCTGACCCCTCATTGGTCGCATGATTGGGCTTTGACCCCTTAGTGGTCTCTTTTATCCTTTTGCACCTCGTCCCGTTAGCGGTTGCGTGATTATGCTTTGATCCCTCGTTGGTCTCTTTTACCCTTTTGCACCCTGACCCCTCAATATCACGTGATTTTTCTTTGACTCCTCCGTGGTCTCTTTATCTTTTTGCAATACAACCCCTCAGCGGTCGCGTGATTGTGCTTCAACCCCTCAATGGCCTTCTTTATCCTTTTACACCTTGACTCCTCAACGGTCGTGTAATTGTTCTTTGACCCCTCAGTGGTCTCTTTTATCATTTTGCACCTTGACCCCTCAACGGTCGTGTGATTGTGCTTCGACCCCTCAATGGTCTTCTTTATCCTTTTGCACCTCAACCCCACAACAGTCGCTTGATTGTGCTTTGATCCCTCAGTGGTTTCTTTTATTCTTTTGCACCTCGACCCCTCAGCGGTCAAGTGATTATGCTTTGACCCCTCAGTGGTCTCTTCTATCCTTTTGCACCCCGACCCCTCAGCGGTCACGTGATTATGCTTCAACCCCTTAGTGGTCTTCTTTATCCTTTTGCACCCCGTCCCCTCAACGGTCGCGTGATTGTACTTTGACCCCTTAGTGGTCTCTTTTATCGTTTTTCACCCCAACCCCTTAGCGGTTGCGTGATTGTGATTTTACCCATTAATGGTCTCTTCAATGCTTTTGCACAGCGTCCCCTCAGCAGTCGTGTGATTGTGCTTCGACCCCTTGGTGGTCTTTTTTATCCTTTTGCACCCCGACCCCTTAGCGGTCGTGTGATTATGCTTTGAACCCTCAATGGTCTCTTTTATCCTTTTGCACCCCCACCTCTCAACGGTCACGTGATTGTTCTTTGACTCCTCAGTGGTCTCTTCTATCCTTTTGCACCCCGACCCCTCAACGGTGGCATGATTGTGCTTCGACCCCTCCGTGGTCTTCTTTATCATTTTGCACCCCAACCCCTCAACAGTCGCGTGATTGTGCTTTGATCCCTCAGTGATATCTTTTATCCTTTTGCACCCCGACCCCTTAGCCGTCGCGTGATTGTGCTTTGACCCCTCAGTGGTCTCTTCTATCCTTTTGCACCCCGATCCCTCAGCAGTCGCATGATTGTGCTTTGACCCCTCGGTGGTCTCTTGTACCATTTTGCACCTCGACCCCTCAGTGGTCGCGTGATTGTGTTTTGACCCCTCTGTGGTCTCTTCTATCTTTTTGAACCCTGACCCCTCAACGGTCGCGTGATTGTGCTTTGACCCATTGGTGGTCTCTTTTACCCTTTTGCACCCTGACCCCTCAACGGTCGCGTGATTGTGCTTTGACCCCTTCGTAGTCTCTTTTATCCTTTTGCACCCGAGCCCTCAACGGTCGCATGATTGTGATTTGACCCCTCAATGATCTCTTTATCCTTTTGCACCCCGACCCCTCATTGGCGCGTGATCGTGCTTTGACCCTTCAGTGGTCTCTTTTATCATTTTGCACCCCGACCCCTCAACGTCACGCGATTGTACTTTGACCCCTCAGTGGTCTTTTTTATCTTTTTGCACGCCGACCCCTTAGAGGTCGCGTGATCGTGTTTTGACCCCACAGTGGTCTCTTTGATCCTTTTGCACCCCGACCCCTCAGCGGTTGCATGATTATGCTTTGATCCCTCAGTGGTCTCCTCTACCTTTTGCATCCCAACCCCTCAATAGTCGTGTGAATATGCTTGGACCCCTCAGTGGTCTCTTTTGGTCAACCTTTGGACTCGTGAGCTCTTTACCCACTAACCTCGAGCTCATGCTGTGTGCTTGAGCTAGAGGCTTTTTCCTCCGTATGTTATTCCCTAGTCAAAATTTGATCTTTTGTAGCTTTACTTCCTTCTCACCATGATAATTTTAGCAACATTTGCCACTCTTGTTATCTAATGAAAATCAAGTAAAGAGGGGCAATTGCAAACACCCAATTTTGACCGGGGTAAATTACTTTTAAAATAAATTGTTGAGTAAATAGAAATTGGAGTGTAATGTTAAGGGGTGTGGCAACCGAGCCTTGGTGAGCAAACTAGGTTAAATGTTTAACCCTAATTACACCCCTATATAATGCCTAACATAACAACTAACAAAAGGGGAATCAGAATTAAAAAAGAGAGGAGACAACCCTAATTTTTGAAAGAGAAAGAGACACACTTATATAGAAAGAAAAACACTTGATAAGGAGAGAAAGGAGAAACTAGAAGAAGAGTATCATCTTCTTCCTTTTCCATAAGCTCTAAAGATGTACTTTTCTTCTCATTTATTTTATTCTCTTTTTGTTATTATAATATGTGTACTGTCAAGTACTTGTGTTTGAAAACTAATTTCATTGTTGAACATCTCACGTTGCCGTTAACCCTAAACTTCAAATTTAATTTTACCCCAACCCCAAATTGATTTCCCATAACCTAACCCCGAATTAATTTTAGCCTAAACCCCCAAACCCATTTTAGCCTAACCGCGATATCAATTTTAGCCTAAACCCTAAATCAATTTTTACCATAAAACCTCAAATCAATTTTAAACCCTAACCCTAAACCCTAATTGATTTTTTACCCCAAAAGCTTAATTCCCAATTTAATTTTAAAAAAATCAAAATTAATTTTAAAATCTAATCCCCAAATTGATTCTGAAACCTAATCCTCAAATTAATTTTGAAACCTAATCCCAATTTAATTTTACCCTAACATTAAACCCCCAAATTAATTTAACCTCGACCCTAAATCAAATTCAAAACCTACACCCTAAATCCTCAATTTGTTTTTTTCTTTTGATTATTATTTATTTATTAACTATATGTTTTCGTTTATGTCGTTTATTTTATTTTGATCTTTTTTTATTTTATGATTTTTTATTTTTTATTTTTTTATTTTTTTACTATTTATTATTATTTATGTCGTCTAGACAATGTGATGTGGCTCCACTATAGGACTAGTACCTTGTCACGAGACCTTGTCTTGTTAATTTTTTATACGAATGAAAAATAAAAAAAATAAAAAAATATCGATTAATCAACTATTTTCTGAAAGAACTAGATGACCTTTATTTCTCTATTGTAGCTAGAGATACGTAAGAGCATATTTGAACATGTCAGACACAAAATAAAAATTGTTTTTGGGTTTTTTTTATGTTTTGTTTATTAATGTGTCAGACACAAAATAAAAATAAAGTTAATATTTTGAATAAAATATCCACGCAATCGATCTAGGTACTGTTTTTACAACGAGTGGTATGAGGTGCCTAACAACTTCCTCATACGTAAGTGACTCCTGAAGTCAATTTCTACTTTTGAGCTAATCAAATCTCATTTTCAAAAATTGGTTTTTTCATGTTTTCTCGCTAAAAAAAATCGTTGGCGACTCCATTGCATTTAATTGTATATTTCTCGTCGCACCCATGAAAGCGGGGTAATGGCACTAGTCAAAATCAGTTTGAGCATGAATTTTTTGTCATAATTTTCAAAACAACACATCAATAATTTGAAACTTTATATTTGTTAGTATGTTATGTGTGTACTAATAAGCACAAAGATACAATATACCACATTTTAAAAATTGCTGTCTATCATTGTATTTGACCATAATTTTTGATATCGTTGTAGTAGTTGTTGGATTACTAGAATGAACAATACAAGTATCTAACCAATTGCAAATTATTGACCAAACTAAATAGGAAAACTTACGGGAAGAGAAAAGGTGATGAAAAGATGATGGTTACTAATATGCATAATATGCCTTGTAGTCCATTTTAAAAATGTATTTCATTAATTTTGCATATATTAACTAAATTAGTTACAATGTTATTAAATGTTTATATTTAATAAATAAAAAATACAAATAATTATAATTACTATCAAAGTTGATTCAATTAAAAATGGTAATGAAAAATTATAAAGGTAGTTAAATTTTCTTATATTTTAATAAAAATAATGTCAATATTTTTTAATGAAGTTATATATATATATTAACTTATGAATTAACGACTGAGTGCAAAATTATTGTTAAAGTTGTACAAGATTGTTTTTATGATTTCAAACACAATTGAGTGAAAGGTAAGAAGAAAGTTTATGTTGGTTAAGTATACTACAATATTTACCACACAAAGTAAAGAAAAAAGTTGTTAACTAATTAGAATAAAAGTGAAACACTAATTCTCCCACTTTGACGTATATCCACTATTCTTTATTGGTTATATTTCATCCATCTTTTTTCTCTAGATCTCAAACTTTCCCTTCCTATGTGATTCTTCTTGTGTATGATTTTTAAAAAAATTCATCCATCTTTCTCTCTAGATCTCACACTTTCCCCTCCTATGTGATTCTTCTTGTGTATGATTTTAAAAAATTTCATGCATGACAAGGGTTTTTCCAACACAACGTTTGCAAAGAAAACTCAATGCGTGAAAGTGGCATTTTCATTTTTCTCGTGCCTTGCTAGAAAAATCAATGAACAATAGTACTTTTGAAACTTCAATTCCCTTTATATGTGAGAAAATACAAGATTTTCATCCTCTTGGCATCATTCATGGTGACAACCTTACACATTACAATTACTCACTACTAATGTTTAACTTCATTCTGGTTGTCACGATCACCGGCATAATTCGTCTTCTTCTTAGACCTCTCAAACAACCTAAGGTGGTCTCGCAAATAATCGTAAGCTTCTTGTTCTTCTTATTGTTATTATTTGTTCCTCTTTATATTTAAAAAATTGCTAGAGTTATGCTTTTTGTTAATATTTTTATGAAACTAAGATCACATGCATGCAATGATGCTGTTGTTGTGGCCGAATTTAAACAGAATGTTGAAGTGGCCAATAAATATTAATATATCAATAGAATATGAAGTTATCATCTCAGTGACCATAACTTTGATTTATTATCGATTATATGACTTAGGTTATACGACTTAGGAAAAAGGCAAATAAAAATCCAACTGAAGTTTTGAACTAAGGAATTGATTACATAGAAAGTACTAGTATCTTACTTGGCAATAATAGAAAGGTATCACTGCTAATTGCATGGACTAATTAAAACCCTAAACTTCTTTAATTATTGAATATTTATTTATTTGACCAACATAATATATATTTATTAGGGTGTTTCGCAAGAGTTTACTTTGATCTTATGTATATTCCTAGGTGAAATAAGGAAATCAACATTATGTACTTCCCTGTACAAACTTGATGTATTGATTTAATTTTAATTAATTAAAGTTGAAAGAAAAGAAGCGAATCGTAGATTGTTCTCCCTAGTTTAGAAGATGACATAGGTAGTACTAGTGATTGCAACTTTTTCTCAAACCAAACAAAAAAGGGAAGAGACAATTCTAATTGTGATGGTTCTTCCATTCTCAATCTTAATTTAATTAAAAAACATTTATGTTGGAGAATTGCTCCATTCGAAATCCATAGATTAAACGTGGAAGTCCTTATGACCATGGCTTTGTTCCCATAACCTAATGTTTATGCCCATACATAAACCTAAATGGAACAACCATGGTCCAGACCAAAGAAACCCCAAACGAGTTCATGGTGAAGATGAAGAACATACCTTGTTGAGCCATTTCCGGAATCTCGAAGGTATGAGAGTGCGATGATCTTCCAGATGATAGAGTGCCAACTGGTTTTCCTTATGCTTCTCTAGAGGGGAATGAGAAAGCCTTAGTTCTTGAGAGTGTGTGTTGTGTGTTGAGAGTGAGTTCTCTCATTATGGTGGGTTATTCACCTTATGGATAACCTTATACTAACCCACCTTTATTCTCCTTATCACACACTTAAAACCTGTTGCTCTACAAATGGGGACCATAACCCATAAAAGTAACCCCGTAGTGGTTACTACTTAAGTTGCAATAATTCTGATTCAGTCCCTTCATCAAATCAGAAAATGCCCGAAGGTATCTACACTTATAATATTTCATGACACATATGCCCTTAGCCACCAAATTAATTACTGAAGATCATTCTATATTTTGGCTAATTACATAATGGCCATAACACAATTATAGAATTATATTTGTGACCCATAAATTGTCAGAAATTCCAACAATCTCCCACTGGTCACACAT
>NC_032012.1:737565-737876 GCF_001865875.1 Lupinus angustifolius
TGAGATCCTTAATAATAACATAATACCAAACTGAATGATTAATCAACTGAAGTTTGAATACAAAGTATCCATACAAAATACTGAAATTACATAGAACAAAATAAAATGTGTGCACTTTCTAACTCCCACTTAAACTAAAATATCCTCACATTGCAGAACACCCAATGTGAGTAGTATGCTCATGAAAGACCTTGGGTGTGAGAGCTTTTGTAAGAGGATCCTCAATCATGGAGTTAGTGCCTAAGTGATCTATGGAAAGCTGTCCACTTTGTACCTTCTCCTTAACAACTAGGAACTTAATGTCAATGTGT
>NC_032012.1:737976-738723 GCF_001865875.1 Lupinus angustifolius
AGTATCATCAGCTATGTCTTGAGGAGGTTCCAAATTTGCTTCATAAAAAACAACCATATGAATTGCATATGGAATAGATACGGATTCTTCCTCTAAGACAAAGTTTCTAACCTTATCTTCCCCCTCAAACTCAATATCCTCAAAGAACGTGGCTGTACCCGTCTCAAATATGGATTTAATACTTGGATCATAAAATTTATAGCCTCTTGATTTTTCAGAGTAACCAATCAAGTAACTGCTCACTATACGGGAGTCCAATTTCTTTTCATGAGGCCTATAAGGCCTTGCCTCAGCTGGACATCCCCACACATAAAATGCTTTAGACTTGGCTTTCGCCCAGTCTAATGCTTATAAGGTGTTTTGGCAGTTGCCTTAGTTGGTACCCTATTAAGAATATAAGCTGTTGTCTTGAGTGCCTCTCCCCAGAGTGACTCTGATAAGGTAGAGTCACATATCATACTCCTTACCATGTCCTTAAGAGTCCAGTTTCGTCTTTCAGATACACCATTCATGCTAGGTGATCCTGGCATGGTGTACTGTGGGACTATACCACATTCCTCTAGGTATTTGGCAAAAGGCCCTGGATGTTGTTCACCTGAACCATCATATCTACCGTAGAATTCACCACCACGGTCAGATCTGACGCACTTAATCCTTTTGCTGGGTTGATTTTCAACTTCAGCATTAAAAGTTTTGAACACGTCCACCGATTGGGACTTTTCATGAATAAGAAAAATGTATGCATAA
>NC_032012.1:738823-739512 GCF_001865875.1 Lupinus angustifolius
ATATGCACCATATTTCGATTGTTTGGTCTGTTTTCCTTTTATGCATTTAACACAAACATTAAGGTTTGTGAAGTCAATGACATCCAAAATTCCATCTGACACAAGACGCTCAATTCTCTTTTGAGAAATGTGACCTAGGCGCTTGTGCCATAATGCAGATGAATTATTATTTTCAATTTTACACTTAGTACCAAGTGATTCCACATTCAGGGTTTCACATTCAACATATAAAGGTTGTCATATAACATAAGTGAACCAGTTCCAATAACATTTGAATTTAAAGACAATTGAACCGAATTGTTTCCAAATGAACAACAATAACCAAATTTGTCCAAATATGAAACAAACCAAATTTGTCCAAATAAGAAACAAAAATTAAATTCCGTCTAAAAGACGGTACAATAAAAGTGTATTTTAAATCCAAATAGAAACCGATACGTAATAAAAATCTAAAATGCCCTATAGCTTCGACTTCTACCGATTCCCATCGCCAACATAGATGTATCTTTCAACATGATTAGGCTTTCGGTAGCTCAGGCAACCCTGCATTGAAACACTGATGTTAGAAGTTGAACCGGAGTCTAACCACCAGGTGTTTCCAGGTACTGAAGTTAAATTGACCTCAGAACAAACCAAAGCAAGAAATGTACCTTTCTTAGCACGCCAGGCGTGATACTTTACACATTTCT
>NC_032012.1:739612-739903 GCF_001865875.1 Lupinus angustifolius
TGATGTATTCCCTTATGTTTTCCTTGCCTTGATACCTCATGGAAATCAAGTTCTGTAACAGAGTACTTGTATCTGCCTTATCGCTCTTTGTAAAGCGCTTTTCAATCTCAGCAAGGAAAGCTTTGGCACTGTTTATCTCATCCGAAACAGTACCCCTAAAGACTTATGGATGTCACGCTTAATGATCATTAGACTCATGCGATTAGAACGATCCCACTTCTCATAATCCTTCATCTCTTCAGAGGCACTGGATTCCAAAGGAGGAGGGGGTTGCTCTACCCTTAATGCATA
>NC_032012.1:740003-778431 GCF_001865875.1 Lupinus angustifolius
ATATCCAAATCAAGATACCTAGTGCACCATCAATATCAAGTCTTTGGACAATGATATCAACTGCAAGTGGTACTCTTGTTGTAATGATCAAACATTCATAATAAGACATGTCAACTGACGAATCCCTCTTTGAATTGATTAATCAGCACATGTATAAAACGTTAGAATTAGGACATGTTTATCATCACAGGTGTATATGATCTTCAGCCAAATATTAACTTTCCTTTGGGCCAACTAAAATCCGCATGAAAGACCATACACACTTACATCCAATATTCCTCATGAGTTATATCCATGGAAGAGGTCACTTTGGTGACATTTCACTTCATTTGGCTCGCTTGAAATAATAGACAACCTTAATGGACAACCAAATAATAATTAAAATCAA
Organism: Lupinus angustifolius; assembly: GCF_001865875.1. NCBI lineage: Eukaryota > Viridiplantae > Streptophyta > Magnoliopsida > Fabales > Fabaceae > Lupinus > Lupinus angustifolius. Next base: position 740,392 of record NC_032012.1, read on the forward strand.
TGCACAAAGATCCCAAAGCCCCATAAGCCTTATTGTACTCTCGCTTGGGCGAGGTACACTTTAGCTTGGGCGAGATACCCTCGCTTGAGTGCAATTGAAGCCAATGCTTCTGCTTGTCTCTCGCTTGAGCGAGACCTTCTCGCTTGAGTGAGCCTTATGTCGCCCATATACTCGCTTGGGCGAGTTGTCGCTTGGGCAAGGATCTCCTCGCTTGAGCGCAATTAGAAGCCAATGCTTTTGTTTAGCTCTCGCTTGGGCGAGCCACTCTCGCTCGGGCGAGACACTCTCGCTTGGGCGAGACACTCTCGCTTGAGCGAGAGCACTGCGACAGAAAACGAACAGTGCGATTTCTGCATCGTTGTTCTTCAAAAAAACATCCAAAAAATCAAGAAAAAACAGCAGAAAACAACATTCATACATTTCAAATCCTTTTATGTTCATATGGATAAGCATAAAAGGGTTTTCTTAATCGATTCATGGCATAAACAAAACACCAAAACCCTAAATCAAACTAGATTTGGGGAAGAAAAGCAAGAACCCTAATTTCACCCATGAATCAAATTGGGGTGGCTCTGATACCACTTGTTGGAAAATTTCTCCATCCGAAATCCATAGATTAAACGCGGAAGTGCTTATGACCATGGCTTTGTTCCTATAACCTAATGTTTATGCTCATACATAAACCCAAATGGAACAACCATGGTCCAGACCGAAGAAACCCCAAATGAGTTCATGGTGAAGATGAAGAACATACCTTGTTGAGCCATTTCCGAAATCTCGAAGGTATGAGGGTGCGATGATCTTCCAGATGATAGAGCGCCAAATGGTTTTCCTTATGCTTCTCTAGAGGGGAATGAGAAAGCCTTAGTTCTTGAGAGTGTGTATTGTGTGTTGAGAGTGAGTTCTCTCCTTATGGTGGGTTATTCACCTTATGGATAACCTTTTACTAACCCACCTTTATTCTCCTTATTACACTTAAAACATGTTGCTCTACAAATGGGGACCATAACCCATAAAAGTAACCCCGTAGTGGTTACTACTTTAGTTGCAATAATTCTGATTCAGTCCCTTCATCAAATCAGAAATTGCCCGAAGGTATCTACACTTATAATATTTCATGACACATAGGGGTGTCAAAACAGGCTATGCCCGCGGGCCAGCCCGCATTTCCCGCAAAAAAATGTGGGTAGGGCATGATATTTTTGCATGTTAGCCCATATTGCCCGGCCCGTTGGCCCGCTTTCTTAGCGGGCATTTTAAACGGGCTCCGCGGGCGGCCCGCGGGCATTACATTCTACACTTTTAAAATTTTAATCCAAGACTTTATTATTGTTTGGTTATTTTATAATTATTATTGCATACTTGTTAGAGAAAATTATTATCTAATATGGTTAGAGAGACATGTTTTGAATTATTATTATAGAAACTTTGAATTATTATTTTGAATTATTATGTAATGTGGTTATGTAAAATCTATTGATTTACTGCATAATGTACTTGATAACTTAGCATTCACCATTGTTGTTTTTTTAATGTAAACAGGAAAATGCCCGCGGGCCGCCCGTTAGCCCGTTTTGAAACGGGCAGGGCATGACTTTTTGTCCGTTAACCAATTGCGGGCATGCCCGACCCGCTTAAATTATTGCGGGCATTTGCGGGCGCGGGCTAAACGGGCCGGGCGACCCATTTTGACACCCCTAATGACACATATGCCCTTAGCCACCAAATTAATTACTGAATATCATTTTATATTTTGGCTAATTACATAATGACCATAACACAATTATAGAATTATACTTGTGACCCATAAATTGTCAGAAATTGTAACAATCTCCCACTGGTCACACATATGATTCTCCGTACGTGTTATCCTTATTGTGCGCTTAAATATTGCCATTATGACTTAGGCATACCCGATTTATCCCGTCCATTAGTCCTGTCTTCATATCGAATCACAGTGAACTTCGCCATATCAATCATGACTAATTCAACAATGATCACCAACATTAACACAACCAAATGACATAGATACATCATGAAATGTGTAGCATGAAAATTACATGAATATGATCAGTACATGTCAATTTTCAACTGGTCATACTTAACTTTAGTGAGATCCTTAATAATAAATTGTCAAAAATATAAGTTGTCAAAAATTATAGAATTATCTAACACAATTATAGAATTATATTTGTGACCCATAAATTGTCAAAAATTCTAACAATTTAGTAATATTAATTTTTATTTAAGAAATTATCTAATAAATTAGAATGTAATTAATTGAAAAGGAAAAATATTGGTCGTGAACCTCATTTTCATTTAGGAAATAACAAATACAATACTAATGACCACAATCTCAACTCACCACAGAAAAAAAGACATGACACTAGCCAAAACCTTTCTATTAAATTCCCAAGTTAATTTCTTTATTAATTATTTTTAATTAAATCAATAAAATATTTTTTAATAATAATTAATGGGAATACATTTCAATTAAAGATTATTTTTAATAAAAAATATAATGAAATAGTTTTAATAGCGATGTTAAGAGAAAAGATGCAACATTGGCTCTAAATTATTCCCTATCTCATGAGATGACAAATACAATACTAATAATTTTGACAATTTCTCAAACTAGATCGGGAGGAAATATATGACATAATCTGCAACTCTTTTAAACCCTGAAAAATATATATCTAAAACATTTTATGAAATACTCACCCATAGTGGTACCATATGGCGTCACCACATGAAAGATCTAGAAGCGCACAAAGAGATGCTATAAATAGAGGAACGACACATGCAAAACAAGGATTTGATGGCACGAGTCACTATCTAGACACACGGTATACCCAAACAGGATGGCGTGAAAGACGCGTGAAAAAAGCTTAAAATGATTACGATATAACAGTGTCTAGTGGCGTAGTAAAAGAAAGGGTCGACAAAATTATTGCACTATAATGATGTTGGTCGAACGTGGAAAACTGACACCTGGTTTGGCGGCTTGCGAATGACAATCTAACATGTGGAAAACTATAGGTTTAGTTTGGTAGTTTCCGCGTTAAGGAAATTGGGACCCAATTCGAAGCCTTGAATGATTGTTGGGCACGAAAAAAATGCAAAATTTGTTTTTGACTTTTTTCATATAATATTTCTTCCCTCTCTAATCATTTTTCTCTCCTTTTTCTTTTTCTCATTTTTCCTCCTATTTATTGTACTCAGTTCGAAAATGTCTCTATTAAATACTTTTTAAAAATGATGAATTAATTAAAACAAAATTTTCGATAACCAAATGTTTTAAAATAAGATAAAATTGGTTCTGAGACATCAAAATAATTAAAAAGTTATGTCCTATTTGTGATAAAAATATTTCATTAATTTTACAAATTCCCATAGAATATTAATAACTTCAAAGATAGGGTAAGAATACTTCAATTAACTTAAAAAAGTACAAGTGCTTTTTTGGACAAAAACTATTAGTGACTTTATAAAGTCCAAAAATACACATAAATTAGTAAAAATAATTATTTGACTTTATAAACTATAAAATTAATTAGAATGTCCTTTAAACCTTTTCTTAATATCTAAAAATGAGTTGGACAAAACTAGGTGTTCTAATCATCACAACAATCAAATCATATCAATCTCAATCAAATAATTCAACATTTGGTATAATAGATTTCTTACCCTTAAGCATGATATTTTCATGTGTAATTCTTCAAGTTTAATATGATTTCTTGGACTATTCATATTCATTCATTACAAATATAGAAGCTTCAGTTAATCATAAATGAACTACATAAATCTAAACTTAAATGTGATACAAATACTCAATTAAGACAATAAACATCATTCGTGTCACTAGAAACTAAGATTATGTTTGAGAGTTTTAGTCTAGAGAGAAAGGAAATGGATAATTTTATAAAATGTCTCTCTTGTTTGAGAGTTGGTTGAGAACGAGAAAGACTTTGAAGGTTTTTTAGAGTCCTCTAAAATCCTCCACATGCCCATTTTTCACAGTTCACTCATGTTGGAACTTGGTTTGTTGGAAGCCATTAGTGGGAACTTTTGGGTCAGAATCTAAAAAACTCTCAAGTTTAATATAGAAGAGTTTTGAAAAAAAAACTCTCAAATCCCACATAGGAAAGATGGGGAACTTGGAAAAATCGCATGTTATAATAGAAGGTTCATCCCTTCATATTTCCTTGCCCAAGTTGAATGTGCTTTCATTCAAAATTTTCTTTCTCCCTCAGATTTTTCGTCGACGCATTTCCGACAAATTTCTCCCCATTTCTTTATGTGAGACTAAGAATTGACACAAATAGTCATAATGTGAGAATTTCGAGAATTGGGACTGATAGACATATTGTGGGAATTTCGAGAATTGACATTGGTCGCCATATTATGATGGGTGTATTCGAGATCAATTCTTACAGTGCAGTAAGAATTTGATAACAGAGATCATGACGATTTTATCCTAGGGACGACGTGGTTGACTGTCTACTTGCACATTTTGAGCAATGCCACGAAACGTCTTAAAGAGAGCAACTTAGTCGTGACCCAGCCAATAAGTTTTATTTCGTGTCATTTAGAATTGTTACAAGCTACGGTAATAATAATTTTAAGACATTTCTACTGCAATGACATTGGTAGATAATATTACTAGACCAAACAACTTTGACCTGAACAAACTATTTTGGTTTGATGGGACTAACTTCAAACGGTGACAACATAAGATGAAATTTTTCCTCACTATGATAAAATTTACACACGTTCTGAAAACCGATGTCCTAATGCTACCGGAAAAAGCTGAAAAACAGGAAAGATATAAACTAGCTATTGATATAGCTTTTTGGAATGAAAATGATCACCTCTATAAGAATTTTATTCTGAATGTGTTGTTAGATGATCTCTATGATTACTACAGATCATGCAAGTCTGACAAATTAATTTGGTATGCACTTGAGAAAGAAAGAAATATGATATTAAGGAAGCTGGGACAAAAAATGATGTTAGCAACTACCTCAAGTATCATATATATGACTGATAATAAATTAGTAGAATCTCAATCCTATGAGATACATAGAATTGCTCATGAAATCATTTCTGATGGTATGCCCTTAGATAAGTGTGGCAAATGGATGGATTTGGATGCTAATGGATGAATGGAAAGTCATTCATCAATCCATATAAATCTATTTATACTATATTTTATGTTATCTAATCCATTCATATCCAATGGATTCCAATCCATCCAATTTATCCATGACTCCATTTTCATGGATTTGGATGGATGAATATCCAATCTCTTTGATTTTTATTATTGAAACTGAAAACACTATTGAAGAAAATCATTATTTTAAAAATTACTATATCAACTAAATACTTTTAAAATCACCTTCTTGAAAATTACTTCTAAAATCATTTATAAAACACTTTTAAAAATCAAAATTTAAAAAGTAATTTTCTGAACTTTTATAGAAATTTTTGTTTCCCAATATTCTACAAGTATGTGATGTTTAAGGTTCTACGTGTAAACTTTTTAAAATATACTTATAGAGTGTAATATCTATGCACTGTGAGTGTAAATATTTATACATAATCACTACATAATTCATCATTCATTTGGATTACTTTTTTGAAGAGTCAATGATGATTAAATATAAATGTAGATGACATAGTGATAGTATATAAAACTCATACATTCTTAGTGCATACATTTTTTCTCATACTTATATATCTTATGTACTTAAGAATAAAATTTTAATATTAATTACATACACATGTCATATAATCGATATCAATTTAATAAAATATTAAAAATGAGAGTGAGAATCATGGATGAATTTGCCTGAATTTAGTTTTCTTAAATATTAAGTGAAATTCCAAAGCAAAGAAAATCATTTTTGAATTTTGGTTTTTTGGATGGATTGGATATCCATCCAAATGGATATATCCATGGATATCCATTGGATATAATGGATGGATTTGAATCCATCCATTATCAATATTATCCATTGGATTATATCCATTTAAATCCATTAGATCTTATGGATGAATTTAATTTGGATGAATTTGGATGAGTTGTGGATTATGGATAACTTTGCCACATCTACTTAGAGAGTTAAACTCACATAACCTATGAATGTGTATTCATTGGGTATGCTGTAAACAACAAGGCGCACAAGTTTATGACCTTAACGCAAAAGTGATCATTGAGTCTAACAATGTTGACTTCAATGAAAATAAATTCTTTTTTAAATTGAGGAATTGTGGGGGCATATCAACTAGTCACATACCTATGATTAGAGATAATAATAAAAAATGAAAGATTTGAAATAGAACCTAGAAGAAGTAAGAGAAACAACTGTTATAGAGTATAGACCTCATTATATGATCTAATAATGGAGGAGAATCCAAAAACTGTCCAAGATGTTTTGACTTCTTTGGATGCTGATTTGTGGCGAAAAGCAATAAATGATGATATGAACTATTTAGAGTCTAACAAGAAACAAACTATTTTAGCTCAATCCACTATGGAAGTTGAGATGATAGCACTAGTAACAACGAGTGAAGAAGCAAGTTGGCTGAGAAGCTTGCTTGCAAAGATTCCCCTTTGGGAAAACTAATACCAGTTGTGTTGATCCATTGTGATAGTATCATGACTATTGTAAAAATTGGGAACCGCTTTTATAACGCTAAGAAACGATAAATACGTTGTAGACATGGTATCATTAGAGAATTATTCTCTACATGAGTTGTTAGAGTGAATCATGTACGCACTGAGAATTACTTAGTAGATCCTTTGACGAAAGGACTAGCTAGAGAGAAAGTTCATAATACTTCTAAGAGTATGAGACTATTTCCCTTAGGACAAAGATCACTCATGATGGTAATGCAACCTAACTGACTCGATATCCCACTAAATAGGTTCAATGAGTAATAAAAAGTTGTGAAATAATATGAGAATGAACATGCTTCAAAATTATGAGAAGCACGATTCCTGCTAGAGGTGTCACCAAAGTCTGAAAGTTTATAGGGTTTGGATATCATTTTAGGTACTTTTTATTGAATCCAGGTTTTTTAGCCCGATTCGACTAGACTATATTAACACCGTGCTCGGGCCAGGCTTAGGTAAAAATTATCTTACAAAATAACTTATGATAAAAAATATATGATAAATATTATGTTACAAAATAACTTATGATAAAATATATGATAAATATTATGTTATGAACTTTGAATAAAAATAGAGTAATGTCTATAACATGAATATTTATAAATTACAATAATTTATAAAGTTAAGTATTATATTATTTTGCATTATATCCTTTTGAGCACAATAACAAAATAGTGTATCAAATGAAATAAGAAGACATTAAACTATATAGATTCTATTTTTCATTTCTTAATTGTGTATTTAATTATATTTAACTTCTACAACAAAAACATAATATAGAAAATAAGTTTTACAACAAAACTAAAAGAAAATATAATTGTTTACCATAGATTTCACACAACTAAATTTAACATAATAGTTCATACTAAAAGTGTTGATAAATAACATGCAAAAGATCATCATATTGAAAGTAAAGGATAACAATCATATATTACATTTGGGATTACACTTTGACATATGAAATTCATTCTAAACTTGAGTCTATATTATCATTACTATAAACCAAATGATAATATTTTGATAGTATCTAAATATTTATATATTAAAGTGAAATTACAAATTATATTGTATGAGGGAGATAGAGTCCAATAGAAATGAGAGATTTAATATGAGTTATGTTAAAAATCATTTACATGAACTTGACATCACGTCTTAACTCAAACACAAGATATTAAATCAATAAGTTTGATTGCATTGAACATAACAAGTGTGTTAAAAAAATTATACATTAATATCAAACTATACATACATACATACATATATATATACATACATACATACATACATACATATATATATATATATATATATATATATTTTAAATAGAGTATATTTGTTAAAATATAAATAATGTTTTTAGTATTATGCAGGCCGAATCGCCACAACTCGCAACTCGCTTAGGGCGGTTCTGGGCTACAATTTGATATGCATAAAATGTTTAGCCCGAACCCGATGTGGGCTAGTCCGAACTCGTCCAAATAGTCCATTTTGACACCTCTAATTCTTGCAGTATATGTAAGGATGAATTGAACTCTTAATGAGATCTATACTTCAATTGGAGTGGAGTATCTAGACTAAAGGATGGCTCTTGATAGACTCACCAATATGAATATGGAAGTGAGGACCTATGAAATTTTGGGGTATAAATTTCTAGAGCATTCACTATACTAGGATAGACGTGCATGACCTTTAACGCACGGGCTTTATCGAATACACCTTTAAAAATGTTGTGTGGTTTGATGTCGGAGATAGAGTTCAAGACTACGAGTCACTCTAGTAAAATCTGGATCTTACTCACTATGCAAAGGTTCAAGTCGCATGATACCTTTGTTTATATGGAATCTTATTGAGGCCACACAAATTCTCGGAAATCATTTTTGAATTTCAAGTGGGGGATTGTTGGAACTTTCTTTGTTGGAAGCCATTAGTGAGAACTTTTGGGTGTGAAATCTAAAAAACTCAAAAGTCCCACATAGAAGAGTTTTGACAAAAAAACAACTCTCAAGTCCCACATAGGAGAAATGAGAAACTTGGAAAAATCACATGTTATAAATAGAAGCATTCTCCCTTCATATTTTCTTGCCCCAAGTTGAATGCGCTTTCATTCAACATTTTCTTTTTCCCTCATATTTTCCGTCCATACATTTCCGACAAACTTTTCCCTCTTTCTTTCCGTGGCACTAAGGATTGACACAAGTAGCCATATTGTGATAATTTCGAGAATTGGCATTAGTAGCCATATTGTGGTGGGTGTATTCGAGATCAGTTCTTACAGTGCAATAATAATTTGATAACAGAGATCTAGATTATTTTATCCTATGGATGGCGTGATTGATAGTCTGCCTGCATATTTTGGGCAGTGTCACGAAACATCTTAAAGAGAGCGACCTGGCCGTGACTCAGCCATGAAGGATTATTTCGTGCCATTTAGAATTGTTGCAAGCTACGGAAGCAACACCTCAAGTTAGGATTTTTTCTGAAAACAAACATGTCAAAGTAATTAAATGTCTTTACTAAAATTTTATCATTACAACTTCTCATTGTTAAATAGGTTTTTAAAGGGAGAGTAACACAATATTCTTATATTATTATTACTTTAGTTATTCATTCATTGTCCCCATCTAACTTTTACATTCATAAACAAGGGAGAAGTTTAACTTGATTTACCATTATTTCTCCTTCCATTCATCCTTTTTACTATTTGATCTCTCTCATTCTATTTTCCTTAACTCCCAAGTACAACCTAAACGAACTTATTTCAGGCTTACATAAGTAGGTCCCAACATCTACTGTTATAGAACATAAAGTTTCATGATTTTAAACTAAAATGGATCTATCTCTTAAATTTAAAACAAATGATGAATGAATCGACATAATTTGTTGTTAGATTTATTCAAGTGTTAAGTCTTACATTAGATGTAAGAGGAGAAGTTAATGAGTTTCTAAGTGAAAAATACTCATGAACTATTGTTTTAAGGTTTTGGTTAAAGACGTGATATCTCACTTGTGGCTCTCCCCTCTTTCCATGCCTCGTTAACAATGGAACTCCCCGGTGGTTGGAGGCTCCCCAATTGCGGTTGGGTCCAACAAGTGGTATTAGAGCCGATGGTCCAGTTGAAACATGGTGGACTTAAGATGGAGTGGACCGGTAAGTGTGTGTTATCCGAACTTGAGGAAAAATAAAAGAGTTTATAAGTGGAAAAAACTCATGTAACTATTGCCTTAAGGTTTAATTTTGATTCAAGACGTATTGTTTCACACTCTTATAGCTTTTCACTCTTCCCATGTGCTAACAACAATGAAACAAGGATCACTAGTCGAGTCCAACATTTATATATTGTAAGAAGTTATTAACCATAATACACATAATTTATTTCATATATATAACACCCCTCAATGATTAAGAATCCTTTCATCCCGAGGTTACCACTTTATTCAATCCAATAAGTACTCTTGTGTTCCATCAAAGTCGGGGCATATTTTCCTTGGTTGTGTAGCATTATCTAGTTTCTTTGGTAGTGTTGGAGCGGAAGACCCATGGAGAAAATATAATAGAAAAAATGACACCGATAATTTAATGTGGTTCAGTAATTTGCTTACTTCCACAACTGAAGAGCAACATGGATTATTTCACTATGATAAAAGAGAACTACAAGTGTTTCACTCACTTCCCAAAACCCAAGTACACCATATTTCACTCTCACTCAAATATTTCTCACACAATTAGAACAGGAGAACAAAAAGAGAAAATATGCACTAAGCTAAGTACTGGTGTGTGTTACAATGGCATGTATCACTCCTATTTATAGCCAAAGCTCTTGAAGATTATGTGGCCAAAGGGAAAAGAGCATTAATGTTGGTTTCACCATAGCCACTTCTTTTCACTTGGCTAAAAATTCTCTCTTTCTTCAAGATGATCTTTAGCCACTTCTTTTTTTGCTTGGCTAAAAAAAGTCTTTTCATCATCTTTTTCTTTTAGCCAATATTCAATAAATCTCCACATTGGCTAAAAGACTATCATAGTTATTCTCCTGTTACTCTTCTTCATGCTCATTAGATATTCTGAACATTAATCATGTTCAGATAATGTCTGAACTTGGTAGTTGGAACTGGCTTCGTCGTCATGTCAGCCGGATTATCTGCAGTGTGTATTTTCTCCACTCTAACAACTCATCTCTCCACTATGTCGCTTAGTTCTTTCATGATACATTGGATTCTTTGTCAGATGTATAACACTTTGACTATCACAATAGATGGTTGTTTCTTCGAGTTGTATACCCACCTCTTCAATTAGACCTTTCTCCCAAATGGCTTCCTTTAATAAGGATGGCAAAAAAAAACCATACCTGTGGATAAAACCCATACGGGAATGGGTACGAGTCACAAACGGGTACCCGCAGGTATTATAAATGGGTTTTTAGAAATACTCGTAGCACATACGGGCGAGTAAGATTATTATGGTACTCGTGCCCACAGTTACACGTTATGTATATGATTAATATAATATATTTAATTAAAATAAAAAGTACATTATTCTAATATTCATTACACTATGTACATTTTTTCCTTTTACTTTGTTTACTTATTTTATTGAGTTTGGTAGTGAAACACCCTACAAATATTATTACATGTGTAGAAACACATTTTTTACAAAGAAAATATATACTTTCTGTTAAGGAAATAAGAACAAAAAATCACACAAATAGAAAAACCAATAAATTTAGCAGTTTTGCCAAATACTCAATCAAAATGTACAAAAATAATTAAGTTTAATCTCATTTGAAACATAATAGAAGTAAAAAAATTAAAAATTCATTTATAATATTGGAAACCTGCAGGTATCCGTTGTACCCGCAGACACTCAAAAATACCAGCGAATACCCACACACGGGTACCCGTACGGGTACGGACGGATATGGGTAATGCTCTCCTATTTTGTATGGGTAGCGGGTAGCTACTACCCGTGCCCACCCGTGCCCGTTGCCATCCCTATTCTTTACAGCTTTTATTACTACGATGTACTCTGCTTCAGTTGTAGACAAAGCAACAATTGATTGTAGTGTTGTTTTCTAACTAATAGTACAACCACACAATGTAAAGACATATATGGTGAGCGATGTTCACTTATCTAGATCTCCAGCATAATCCGAGTCAACATTTCCAGTGATCTTATTTCCAACATCTTTGACTTTACTATACAAAAGCCCTATATTTGTGGTACCTTTCAGGTAGCGCATAATCCACTTCACAGCCTTCCAGTAAACTTTATCAAGATTTGCCATATATCTGCTTATCACACTTACTGCAGGAGCAATATCTGGTCTAGTATATACCATGGCATACATGAGACTTCCAACCGCACTAGCATAAGGTACACTTGACATCTCATCTTTTTCATTCTCAGTTTGTGGACACAATGCCATTGAATGTTTGAAATGAGTCGCCAATGGAGTAGTGATTGGTTTAGAATTTTGCATGCCAAAGTGTTCCAACACTTTCTCAATGTACTTCTTTTGTGACAGAAAGAGTGTCCCCTCTTTTCTATCCCTCTGAATCTCCATTCCCAGAATTTTCTTTCCAGCTCCTAAGTCCTTCATTTCAAACTCTAAGCTCAATTGAGCTTTCAAGTTTCTAATTTCTGACATGTTCTTACATGCGATCAACATGTCATCAACATATAAAAGCAAATATATGAATGACTTATTTGAAAGCTTCTTGTAGTAGACGCAACTATCATGTTCACTTTTGGAATATCCATTTTCAAGCATGAAGGTGTCAAATCGTCGATACCATTGTCTGGAAGATTGTTTTAGGCCATATAAAGATTTCTTCAGCAAGCGAACATGATCTTTCATCCCTTGAGCTTCAAATCCTTCAGGTTGCTTCATGTAGATTTGTTCCTCCAACTCACCATACAAGAATATCGTTTTGACATCTAGTTGCTCAAGTTCTAGATCAAAATGAGCTACAATTTCAAGTAGGATGCGAATAGAGCTATGTTTTACCACAGGAGCAAAAACTTCATTGAAATCGATGCCTTCTCTTTGTATAAAACCTTTGGCCACTAATCGCGCTTTGAATCTTACATCTTCAATCCCAGGGATTCCTTCCTTCTTTTTAAAGACTCATTTGCATCCAACAATCTTTTGAGCCTTCGGCTGCTTCACAAGAACCCAAGTATGATTCTTATGAAGAGAGTCAATTTCCTCTGTCATGGCAGAAATCCATTTGGAAGCTTCTTTGTTGTTGATATCTTCTTCATATAACTGTGGTTCACAATTACTAATATCATCAACAACATTTAGAGCGTATGACACCAGATCAGTATAGCCATACTTTTATAGAGGTTTTATATGTCTCCTTTGCCTATCCCTAGCCAACTGATAATGTTGTAATTGAGAGATATTTGTATCAGCACATGCATCATGGACTTCTTCTTTTTGATCAAATGTCTTTTCTTTTGTTGGTTCCACCTCAAACTCCACCTTCTCCAAGATATTAGGATCTTCGTTTTCACTTGATGACTCTGTATGAGGCTTTAACATTTCAGCTTCATTAAAAGTAACATCTCTACTTATAATGCACTTTCTTTTCTCAGGCCACCATAACTTATATCCTTTCACACCATCAGGATATCCAAGAAAATGCATTTCAATGCTCTAGCATCAAATTTTCCTTCTTTGTTATGAGCATATGCAAAACAACCAAATATCCTCAAATTTTCATAATTTGCCAGAATACCCGACCACATCTCTTTTGGAGTTTTGAAACCAATGGTCGTTGATGAACACCTGTTGATCAAGTAACAAGCTGTACTAATAGCTTCCGCCCATTATTCTTTTGGCAATCCAACATTTGACAACATACATCTTGTCCTTTCAAGTATGGTTCTATGCATTCATTCTACAAGTTCATTTTGTTGTGGAGTGTGTCTCACGGTATAATGTTTGACGATACCGTGATCCTTGCAAAAATTTCTGAATTCTCTGCTACAGAATTCTAGACCATTGTCAGTTCTCATTCTCTTGATCTTTCTCCCAGTTTGCTTTTCGATCAAGGTTTTCCATTGTTTGAACTTGACAAATGCTTCACTTTTGTGTTTCAAAATGAAGATCCACACCTTCCTTGAATAGTCATTAATGAATGTTGACATGTATCTACTACCATCATGAGAAGGTACTTGGGAAGAACCCCACAAGTCAGAATATACATAATCCAATGGGCCTACTGCTTGATGAACTGCAATATTTAATTTTATCTGACATTGCTTTTCGAAAACACAATGTTCATAAAAGTCTACCTTCCCGACTTGTTGACCGCATATTAATCCTTGTTTGGCCAACTCGGTTAGACCTCTTTCACTGACATGACTCATTCTTAGATGCCATAGTTTGGTGACATTAGAAACAGATGTTGAGGAGACAACATCAACACTCGTGATTGTGTTTCCTTGTAACATATAGAGACTATTCTCTTTATTTCCTTTCATTACAACCATAGAGCCTTTAGATATTCTTATAGCTCCACCTTCACCTTTGTAGCTATAACCTTTTGAATCTAGTGTTCCCAATGAAATCATATTTTTCTTCAATTCTGGAACATGCCTTACATTTGTCAACGTCCTTACGATTCTGTCGAACATCTTGATTCTAATTGTGTCAATGTCGATAACCTTGTAGAGAGCATTATTTCCCAAAAGGGCCTTGCCCCCATCTAAGGGTTGGTAAGTGGAAAACCAATCCTTAATAGGACACATGTGATATGAGCATCCAGAATCAAGTATCCATTCATCTTTTGAGTCGTGCTCTAAAACTATTAGTGCATCTGCACTATCATAGCCATTTGCTACATCTGCATCTCCATATTCATAAATCTTTTCCTTGCCTTTGCGCTATGGGCAATTCTTTCTTATATGCCCCTCCTTGTGACAATGAAAGCATTTATACTTTCTAGGTTTTGCTTTAAACTTGGACCTAGATTTCCCTCTTTTACCAAATTGATTTCACCTCTCTATTCTTCCTCTAGCAAAAAGACTATCACCTGAGCCTTCAGATATCAAGTTTGATACTCTTTTCTTAAGTTCTTTCGAGTGCAACACCGCCTTTACTTCATCCAAGGTTAGATCTTCTCGACCATACATCATGTTTCGTTGAAGTGCTCATAAGAAATTGGAAGGGAACATAGTAGAAAAATTGCTTGGTCTTCATCTTCAATTTTAACATCAATATTCTTTAGATCAAGAATAATTTTGTTAATTTCATCCAAATGATATTTTATGGGTTTTCCTTCCTGTATTTGAAGAGTATATATTCTTTTCTTCAAATACAGCCTGTTGGAGAGTGACTTCGTCATGTATAGAGTTTCCAACTTCAACCATAATGAAGCAACTGTAGTTTCATCTGACACTTCTCGTAGAACTTCATCTCCCAAGCATAACAAAGTTGCACTATGTGCTTTTTCCTAGTTTTCATCCATCTCGTATTCGGTCAGATTCTCTGATAACTTGTTTCTACCTTTCAAGGCTTTTCCCAAGCCTTGATGAACTAGTAAAGCTTTCATCTTCAATCGCCAGGGGTTGAAATCATTTTCTCCATTAAATTTCTCCAAATCAAATTTAGCACTCATCATGATAACCATATACCGGAACAATATCGTAGTCTATGAACATACACTAGGAAAGTTCCCAAGAAAGAGAGGTGAGTCTTAACAGACACACTTAAATACCAGGTCTTTCCTAAGACAAAACTTTCCTAGACATGCATTTTCACACTATTATACCTTTCCAGTAACAAGAACAATTATGTTCTGATGTGTAAGATCAGACAATGTTGTGAACAAAGAGCATACTAAGAATTTCCTTTTAGATCGTACGGCTTAGCATGCAAGAGCTCTACGAGCTCTGATACCAGTTTGTTGGAGCGAAAGACCCATGAAGAAAATATAATAGAGAAAATGACACCGATAATTTAATGTGGTTCGGCAATTTGCCTACGTCCACAGCTGAAGAGCAACAAGGATTATTTCACTATGATAAAAGAGAACTATAAGTGTTTCACTCACTTCCCAAAACCCAAGTACACCCAATATCACTCTCTCTCAAGTATATCTTAAACACTAAAATATTCCTCACATTATTTGAACAAGAGAAGAAGAGAGAATATGAAGTAAAGGACATGAAACACTCATATTTATAGTCAAAGCTCTTGAAGATTATGTGGCCAAAGGGAAAAGAACATTAATGTTGGTTTCACCATAGCCACCTCTTTTTACTTGGCTAGAAATTCTCTCTTTTTAGCAATTTCTTTTTTTGCTTTGCTCAAGAAAGTCTTTTCATCATCTTTTTCTTTTAGCCAATATTCAATTGGTAGCATTTAACATGAAGTTAGCATAAAAGGAAGCAATAAGATATTCAAATATGTCCTTTCTTATTCCATTTCATACAATCAAGATGCTTCATTTTATAATCTAATAACTTGTTCTATTTCTATTAATCAAGATGTTGTATAATGTATTCTGTTACACCACTTTTCTCACCTGATACTGTTACAATTTTCATTTTGTGAAGGGTGGCATCGTTCTTGGACCTTCTGTTCTGAAACACAGCACATGGTTTAAACATTATATAATACATGGTGGAGCCGAATACCTATCAAGAAATCTTGGAGTAATGGGATTCATGTTCTATGTTTTCATCTATGGTGTGAAGATGGATCCCTTCCTTTTAAGAAAAACAGGAAAAGTGCACTTATATGTAGCATTAGTTGGCATTAGCATTCCCACAACAGCAGTATTTGTTGTAGGTCTATTGATGAGAAAAACAATGGAAAAAGAAATGGCAACAAATTCTTCAATAGGAATAATAGCAGCATACTTGGGAATTACAGCATTTCCTGTTCTCTATAATGTTCTCAAAGAGTTCAACTTTCTAAACTCAGATGTAGGAAGAATGGCATTAGCTATGGCAATAATTGGAGATGCATTTGGTGTGTTTACTGTTGTAGTATTTGAGGCAGGAAAACAAGGAGAAGCAGGACCTGAAAATGCATTGTGGTATATGATTTCTCTTGTGGTAATTATAATGATTATTTTGTTTTGTATTAGGCCTATAATGGTATGGATTGATGATAACATTCCAGAAGGAGGTTCAGTTAATCATTCTTTTGTGGTTGCCATTCTTCTAGGGGTTTTAGTGATGGGATTTATAACTGATTTTTTAGGCATATCAATTGCCAATGGACCATTATGGTTGGGGTTAGTAATTCCAGATGGGCCTCGTTTAGGAGCAACAATAATTGAAAAGAGTGAGACAATTATGAATGACTTACTTATACCATTCTCATATCTTATGGTAGGATCTTATACAGATGTGTTTGCTATGAGTAATGTTGATTGGTCAAGTTTGGTTCCATTATTTACCATGGTTTTAACTGGGTACTTGACTAAATTCTTTTCTACATGGTTTGCTGCAATTTATTGGAGGATTCCATTTAGAGATGGCCTAACCCTTAGCTTCATTATGAGTTTGAGAGGCCAAATTGAGCTTATATTGTTTGTGCATATGATGGACAAAAAGGTTAGTTACACCTTATATTTCTTTATCTTTACTTTTACATATTCTATAATTTGGTTCGAGTTATATTATTTATGCAATATTGTTAATATTAACAACATATTTTTATTCTCTAACATACTTCTTTATCTTTTAATTCTCTTTGTTCACATCATAACACAAGTTTAAAAAAAGAAAATTATTGGTATCATTCTTTTGATGTCAAAATATTTTTTCCTTATTCAAGACAAATTTATCCATGTCAATGTAGCGCAAGACAAATAAAAATATATTACTACTGGTTTATATATGAATAAAAGTTTAATGTAATTCTTTTAAGTACTACTATTTTTTAATAAAAATATCAAATATAAAATGATTGTCACACATATCATATTTTTATCAACACCAATGAGTTATTATGTATGTCATATTTTTATTGTGGAAGAACACCAATAATATGAAAATAGTTTAATCTAACTAATATCTATTATAATTTTTTATTTGAAACTAGAAAATACATTATGAACTATAATATGTTCAAAATATTTTGTTACATGAAAGTTAAATTATATGGACAATGATCAAATTTCGAAGAACTAACCCAACTATGTTTGGTTTGTGTGCCTTTGTAAACAGATTTTGAAGATACCAGGCTTCACATTATTGGTACTTATAACAACAATATTTAGTGCAATTTTCACTCCTCTAATCTCCATATTATATGATCCTACAAGGCCATACATAGTGAGCCAAAGGAGGAACATTCAACACAACCCTCCAAAGAATGATCTTACAATGGTAGTATGCATTTTTGACACTCGGAGCATAACTGGTCTCATCAATCTACTTGATATCTCCAATGCAACATTAGATGCACCCCTTTCAGTTTTTGCACTTCGAGTAATTGAACTTGTTGGTCGTGCTAACCCTTTGATCATAGACCATTCCAAACAAGAAGTTCCACGCATTTATCGATGGTCACATGCTATAAAAACTCTTGAGCTTTTTAGTGATCTTAGAGAGTTTGTGAAGATCCAATTTTTCACTTCAGTGTCCCCAAAGAAATCAATATTTCAAGATATTTGTCTACTAGCCCTAGAACACGAAGCTTCTTTAATCATATTACCTTTCAACAAGGGTGGTGTTCATAACCATGTAATCAGGCTTATAAATTTACAAGTCCTTGATCATGCACCTTGCTCTATTGCAATTTTGGTTGACAATGGTTTTCTTCAATCCACCAACATAGGAAGTTCCCGTCACAAATCTACTAAACACAAATTTGCTGTGTTGTTTCTGGGAGGTGCAGATGCTAGAGAGACTCTTGTTTACGCAGATAGAATGGTTTCAAACCCTGAAGTGTCTCTAACAGTGATTCGGTTTTTCACTCATACAAATGTAGCAAACAATGAAGTAGAGAAGAAGCTTGATGATGGAATTATGACATGGTTTTGGGTTAAAAATGAGAAGAATAGTAATGTGGTATATAGAGAGTTGGTGGTTAAGAGTGGAGAAGAAACAATAGCAGGAATTAGGGCTATCAATGATGGTTCTTATGATCTTTGGATAGTGGGTAGGAAACAAGGGATAAACCCTATTTTTCTGACTGGTTTATCAGAATGGAGTGAAAATGAAGAGTTAGGACTCATAGGAGACTTTGTTTCCTCTCCAGATTTTCCTGGCTCACATTCTGTTTTAGTGATACAACAACAAATCCTAAGAGCATAAAGTTGAGGTCGATACATGTTGCACTAGGAATTTATTAACTTAGCATTTAGATATTACTTAGTCATTTCTTGATATGGAGTATCTAGTCTAATTGTGAATATTTGACATATAGTATTTATAGGAAGACTAGTTAGAATGGATAATATGTAATTCCAATGTAGAGCACATTATTATCAATGTCTTGTATATTTTAATAAGAAAATAGATAAGTAGAAGAAAAATTTAGATTTTGATGAAAAAAATGTATTTTTTACTCTAGGTGTGTACATCATACTTGAAAAAAAAAGAAATAAAAAGAAAACAATTACAAGCTGTCATTTCTTTTTAAAAAACGATAGTTGTACAAGTTTGATGTATACTTTGAAACTATAAATAAAGTTGTTTATTTAATAGTTAATATTCTCTACCATAGTTTTTCTTCTATGTGATACTTTTCTTAGGGTTTAGGTACCATCATATCATATGCTACATTACTTTATCAAATATATGATATAAAAGTATAATTAATTGGTAGGGTATGTTCAGGGTGTGATTCAGTTGGTACACTCTATTCACTATGTCAGAGTTGCAGTTCAACAACGCGCATTTCAGATATAAAATAACACTTTCATACACTTTCTGTTTGACTGCAGTAGTATATTGTTCTCATTAACAGCGCTTCTTAAATGTTGTTGTATTGAATATATACCACAATGCATCACACAAAAAGCATTGTCATATAGTGCATAAATACAACAACACATTGTACACAAAGCGTTGTCATATAGGTCTTACATAAATAGGGCATTTTACAGGTATTATTAACAGCGCTTATGGTTGCGTTGTTGTATTGCATATATATAACAGTGCATTATCAGAAAAATGATGTTGTATTATTCATAAATATTCTCAAACAACATCTTAATACAACAAGCAACACACACATAACCATGTTGGTATTAAGCACGTACAACAATACTGTCTATAAAAAGCGATGTTGTATTAATCCTTTACAGCAGCGCATGTCAAGGCTTCCTCTAGAATTCGTTGTTGAATTGTATAAATTAATACATACATATACATTTATTAGCAGAATAGACATTATCAACAACATAACATTTATACATTCTGAACAACACATACACATTAATACAAGCCAGAAGTTTATTTTATTAACATCAATACAATAGACTACAAACAATGAATATCATGTCAATTATGTTTTGACAGAGTACTTAATTACAAATAAAAAAATTACACAAATTACAAAGAAACAAAATTATACAAATTACAAACGACCAAAATTAAGCTATAATTATACAAAGACTACTTGCATCTAATTTTTCCTTTTTTTTTTATTGTTTTTGGCTTGTAAGGTCATTCTTGTTTGGAGGAACATATTGATTCACCCAAAGCCCTTCATTGTGATCATCTCTTGTATATAAATCATCATTTGTAATTGGTCTGCTCTCATGCGATTGATATGTCCCAAAAAAAGGATCATATTCATCAATATCTTCATATTCTTGGTCATCAATATTATTGACGATTATTTTGTTAGTTAAAAGAACAATGAACTATTTCATATCAGCTGGGTCACTAACATAGAATATTTGTTGAGCTTGCGATGCTAGAATAAATAGCTCATCTTTATATCCTAGCCTATTAAGATCCACCAACATGAACCCTTACTCATCAACTCGGAAGTCATTGTTGTTATGAACCCACATACAATAAAAAACCGGCATCTGAAACATGGTGTAATCCAATTCCCATATTCGTTCAATCACTCTAAAGTATGACATGTTCGCATATATTGGGTTTCTATCTTTTGCACTTGACATGTGTAAAGTTCGACCAACAAGAGTCACACTACTATTTTGAATTTTCCTTTGATCATCTTGTTTTTTGTATAAAATGTGAACCCATTAATTAGGTAACCAGTGTAGGATAAGACATGAATACTTGGACCATTGGCTAACGATTTCAATCTTTCAAAAATGAATGTTTATTTACATTCAACTCCTCATCAATGTGATTTTTTAGTCACTTTATGAAACACCGATTATCTAATTTTCATTCTTACTTGGGTAAGAATTCCTTAGCATCTCCTTGTGTATTTCAACGTATGACTCAACCTCGTCGGCATTATGTAAAACATATAAGTGCATTTGCTCCAATTTGGTTCTTGTTATAGTCAATATTCCATTTCCAGTAATACCTTTACCAAATGTTTTTTTTTTTTGCATATCGAGGCTTTGGAATTACCATGAAATCACCATCAGTAAGGTATTCGTTACAATTCAAGAGTTTCTTCAACAACATATCGCTCGACAATACAACCCTTCGGTCTTGATCGGTTCTTCACATACCCTTTTAATGTCTTCATATAACACTCAAAGGGGTACGTCCATCTCATATAGGAAGGGCCACATAGTTGTGTCTCTCGAACAAGATGAATGCTTAGATGAACCATTATGTCAAAAAAGGAAAGTGGGAAATACATTTCAAGCTCATGCAAAGTCAAAATAATTTGTCTTTGCAATGTAGGTAATTTCTCAGGGTAAATCACTTTACTACAAATTGCCTTGAAGAAGAAGCATAACCTAGTTATAGTTCCTCGAACCTTTTTAGGTAGAATTGACCGTATTCCAATAAGCACGAAATGCTCCATAAGTACATGACAACCATGAGACTTAAGACCTTTTAACTTGAGGTCTTTCCTTGATATGAGGTTCTAAATGTTGGAAGAGTACCCCTCTGGAACTTTAACACCATGAAAAAATTTACAAAATTCCATTTTCTTCTTCCTCGGCAAAGTATAAGCTGCTGAAGGTAGAAATGTACACTTTCCCTTCATTATCGGTCCCAATTCCTTTCTTACTCCCATACTAACCAAGTTCAGCCTTGCATTCAAGTCATCTTTGGTCTCACTAGGGACATTGAGTAAGATACCAAGAATACTTTCAAACATATTTTTTTTCAATATGCATAACATCGAGGAAATATCTTACATATAATGATCTCCAATATGACAATTCAAAGAATATTTACCTTGTCTTTCACCCATTTGTGACAATTTCTTTTGCAAAAGGTTTACCAAAGTTATTATTCAAATCATTTAGCTTTTAAAATAATTGGTCACCCGCCAATGGCAAAGGAGCACGACCTTCTTCATTGTTTCCATCAAATGTTTTTCTCCATCGTCGATAATGATGATCTAAATGCAAAAATCTAAGATGGCCAAGGAAGACATTTTTGTTATAGTGTTCCAACCTCATTGAATGAGTATTGTCTTCACATACAGGACATGTAAAGTGTCTTTTGTACTATATCCGGACTTATTACCATAGGCAGAGAAATCACTGATTGTGCCGAACAACAAAGCCCTGAAGTTGAATCTTTCTTCCCTATACATATCATACACATTTATGTCCATCTCCCACATTTCCTTCAAATCTTCAATTATTGGAGTCAAATATATGTCTATCTCATTTCCTAGTTGTTTATGTCCAGAAATTAACATAGATAACATCACATATTTGCGCTTTATGCATAGAGAAGGAGGTAGGTTGTATATCACCAACATTGCTGGTCATGTATTGTGGGAGAAACTTTGAACACTATGTGGGTTAATTCCATCCATTGACAATGCAAGGTGTAAATTTCTTGATTCTTAACCAAAACTAGGATAGTCATAATCAATTTTTTCCATTCAGGAGAATCTATAGGATACCAAAGCTTGCCATGAAAATATATGCAACATGAAAATAAGTTAATTAACATGAAGTTGCCATGACGTAAATTGACATATTATTATGTTTATTAATATGAAACTGCAAAAATATTAAACATTAAGTTTTGTTAATTTGTTTTTTTTTTGTTTATTAAGTTTTGCTAATTTGTTTATTGTGTTTATGAATATGGAACTGCAAAAATATTAAAGAAAATAACCATTCAGATAAATAACAAAAAAAATAGAAATTAACATCCAAAATAATTGTTCATTCTTCATTCAAAGAGGCAAAATACCTTATAATGAACCGAATGAAGCAAATTAATGAATTAAATGATTTAGTAGATTACAATAAACCGAATGAAGAAAATTAATGAACTAAATGATTTGGTAGATTACAATGAATCGAATGAAGAAAATCAATGAACTAAATAATTTGCAAATCAATTCTTCATCTCATGCAAATCTTGTATAACAATCATTTTCCTTTTGAAACTTGGATCCTTTTGCCAATTCAAAAGATGTTAAAGACCTCATTGACAAGATTTCAATGAAGGAAATTAATGAACGGATCGAATGAAGGAAATTAATGAACTGATCAAATGAAGGAAATTAATGAACTAAATAATTTGCACATTAAATCTTCATCTCATGCAAATCTTGTATAACAACCACTTTCCTTCTAAAATTTGTGTCCTTTTGCCAAATCAAAAGATGTTAAAGACCTCATTCACATGATTTTGAAACAGAAACACTGCTTTAGCACTTTTAACACTTCAAGTTGTTGAGATCTGATGCCTACTCTCTTTTTTATTACTTTGTATTTTCTTCCTCCTATCTTCATGAACATACTCCTATAAAAACACATATTCTTACTGATGAAATAGAACATGAAGTGAACCTCAACATTTATAGATGAACAATCATTAATATTTCAACAAACGAAGAGACACATAACCAGACAATCATTAATATTTCAACAAATGAAGAGACGCATAATCACTCAACCATTAATATTTCAACAAACAAAGAGACGCGTAATCACTCAACCATTAATATCTCTGACACTTAAAAAGTAGTATAAAACCAACAACGTATAATTAAGAAAGCGATGTTACTATGTCATCTTCAACATCGCTTTCTTAATTATGCATTGTGGAATTGATTAACATTAACGTTTTCTTTTAAATACGTTGTTAAATATAACTCATTCAAGTCAGCGCTAACGTTACTGATGTTCAACAGAGTTGTGTCAAAAATGCGCTATTGAAGTGACCCATATTGACAGAACTTGCTTTAGTATGTGATGTTGATGTTCTTCCGCCTCGTTTTCAACAGCACCGTTCAAAATTGCGATGTTGAATGACCGTTGTTAATTACGATATCTGACGTAGTGATTTTTTTCATTTTTCTATTGTATTTTATTATATACTCTTGATACATAAATTAAGATAGAAGTGCATATTTAACATATTAAAACTAGATTACTAAGAACCTAATTTACAGAACAAACCAATATTTTTTCTCGAGAGTGTTTTTTAAACGAATATTTTTTCTTGAGAGTAGTAAACCAATTAATCCATTATGTGATAGCACAAAACATGTGTTCTTTTTAATAATAAGCTTTAGTAAATGGTAAGTTATAATGCTTTAGTTTTAGGGTTTTCATCATTCCTCTTCAGTTTTAGTTTTAGTTTTAGTTTTAGACCTTCATTTTGCTTTGTCTCTTGCAACAGCTTCAAGCGCCAATGCTAGCACTGTTCTTTATGTCGCAGCAATGGAACCAAGTTGGTTCATCAAGTTTAGGATTATGATTCATTTCTTACTTTGTTCCAAACTCAGAATGAATCGCAAACAATTTCTCTCGAACTGGTTCATTGTACATAAAGAGTGAGAGCAAATTATGTTTACATGCCCTCTCTTATAGAATATATATCTCTTTCCATTTCATATCTCAATTTCTATCCCATTAATGACATTTTGCTACCCAAATAATATAACATAACTATTAGGTATTGGTTAAAAGAAAAAGATAATGATGAGACAATTTGTAGCCAAGTAAAAGAAGTGACTAAACATTACTTTGAAGAAAGAGAAATTTGTAGTCAAGTAAAAGAAGTAGTTATGGTGAACTAAGCATTAATGTTATTTGCCTTTGGCCACATAATCTTCAAGAGTTTTGGCTATAAATAGGAATGTTCAAAGTCATTGTAAGACACACTAATACTTAGCTTAATGCATATTCTCTCTTCTTATTCTCTTGTTCTAATATTGTAAGGAACATTTGAGTGTTTGAGAGATATTTGAGTGTTTGAGAGATATTTGAGTGAGATTGATATTAAGTGTACTTGGATTTTGGGAAGTGAGTGAAACACTGAGTGAATTTGTAATTCTCTTTTATCATAGTGGAGTTATTCTCATTACTCTTTAGTCTTGGACATAGGAAAATTATTGAACCACATTAATTTCATGGTGTCATTTTCTCTATTATATTTTCTCCATGAGTCTTCTGTACCAACAAACTGGTATCGAAGCTCATAAAGCTCTCGTATGCTAAGCCATACAATTTAAAAGAAAATTCTTAGTATGTTCTATGTTCGCAGCATTGTCTGATCTTACACACCAGAAAAGAATTGTTCTTGTTACTGGAAAAATATAGTAGTGTGAAAGTAAATGTCTACGAAAGTTCTGTCCTAGGAAAGACTTGATATTTAAGTGTGTCTGTTAAAGACCCACCTCTCTTTTCTGGTATACCTTCACAAACTACGATATTATTCCAGTATACTATTATAATGGCGAGTGCTAAATTTGATTTGAAGAAATTTAATGGAGAAAATAATTTCAACCTCTGTCGACTAAAGATGAAAGCTCTACTAGTTCATCAAGGCTTGGGCAAAGCCTTGGAAGGTAGAAACAAGCTACCATAGAGTCTGACCAAGGACGAGAAGGATGAAACCTTGGAAAAAGCACATGGTGCAATTTTGTTGTGCTTGGGAGATGAAGTTCTACGAGAAGTGTTAGATGAAACTACAACTGCTTCATTATGGTTGAAGCTGGAAAGCCT
Organism: Lupinus angustifolius; assembly: GCF_001865875.1. Classification (NCBI taxonomy): domain Eukaryota; kingdom Viridiplantae; phylum Streptophyta; class Magnoliopsida; order Fabales; family Fabaceae; genus Lupinus; species Lupinus angustifolius. The sequence continues at coordinate 766,130 of NC_032012.1, forward strand.
ATACATGACAAAATCACTCACCAGCAGACTCCATTTGAAGAAAAAATATATACTATTCAAATGCATGAAGAAAAGCCCATAAAAGGTCTTCCAGATGAATTTAACAAAGTTATTCTTGATCTGAAAGAATATCAATGTTAAAATTGAAGATGAAGACAAAACAAATCGTCTACTATGTTCTCTTCCAAGTTCTTACGAGCACTTCATCGACATCATGATGTATGGTTAAGAAGATCTTGTCTTGGATGAAGTAAAGACTACATTACACTTGAAAAAACTAAAGAAAAGAGTATCAGATTCGAGATCTGAAGGCTTGGGTGAAAGTCTTTTAGCTAGAGGAAGAACAGAAAGGCGAAATCAATTTTGTGAAAGGGGAAATCTAGGTCAAAGTCTAAAGCAAAACCTAGAAAGTATAAATGCTTCCATTGTCACAAGGAGGGGCGTATAAGAAAGAAGTCCATAGCACAAAGGCAAGGAAAATATTTATGAAAATGGAGATGCATCTGTAGCAAATGGCTATGATAGTGCATATGCATTAATAGTCTCAGAACACTACTCAAAATATGAATGGGTACTTGATTTCGGATGCTCATATCACATGTGTCCCAATAAGGATTGGATTTCCACTTACCAACCCTTAGATGGGGCAAGGTCCTTTTGAGAAATAATGCTCATTGCAAGGTCATAGGCATTGGCACAATTAGAATCAAGATGTTCGGCGGAATTGTAAGGACGTTGGCATATGTAAGGCTAGGCCCATAATTGAAGAAAAATCTGATTTCCTTGGGAACACTAGATTCAAAAGGTTATAGCTACAAAAAATGAAGGGGGATCTATAAGAATATCTAAAGGAATTATGGGTGTAATGAAAGGAGATAAGGAGAATAGTTTTTATATGTTACAAGGAAACACAATCAAGGGTGTTGATGTTGTCTCCTCAACATTTGATTCTGATGTCACCAAACTATGACATATGAGAATGAGTCATGTTAGTGAAAGAGGTCTAGCCGAGTTGGTCAAAAAAGGATTACTTTGTAGTCAACAAGTTGGGAAGGTATACTTTTGTGAACAATGTGTTTTTGGAAAGCAGTGTTGGATAAAATTCAATGCTGCAATTCATCAAACAAGAGGCACATTGGATTATGTATATTCTGACTTGTGGGGTCCTTCCCAAGTACCTTCTCATGGTGGTAGTAGATACATGTTAACATTCATTGATGATTATTCAAGGAAGGTGTGGATCTTCATTTTGAAACACAGAAGTGAAGCATTTGTCATATTCAAATAGTGGAAAGCCTTGATTGAAAATCAAACTGGGAGAAAGATCAAGAGACTGAGAACTGACAATGGTCTAGAGTTCTGTAGCAGAGAATTCATAATATTTTGCAAGGATCACGGTATTGTCAGACATTATACTGTGAGGTACACTCCACAAAAAAATGGACTTGCAAAACGAATAAACAGAACCTTACTTGAAAGGTCAAGATGTATGTTGTCAAATGCTGGATTGCCAAAAGAATTTTGGGCGGAAACTGTCAGTACAACTTGTTACTTGATCAACAGATGTCCATCAATAACCATTGTTTTTAAAACTTCAGAAGAGATGTGGTTAGGTATTCCTGCAAATTATGAAAATTTGAGGATATTTGGTTGCCCTACATATGCTTATAACAAAGAAGGAAAACTTGATGCAAGAACATTGAAATGCATTTTTCTTGGATATGATAATGGTGTGAAAGGATATAAGTTATGATGCCTAGATAAAAGAAAGTACATTATTAGCAGAAGTGTTACTTTTAATGAAACTGAAATGTTAAAGCCTCATAAAGAGCCATCAAGTGAAAATGAAGATCCTAATATCTTGGAGAATGTGGAGTTTGAGGTGGAGCGAACAAAATAAAAAATATTTGATCAAGAAGAAGTCTATGATGCATATATTAATACTGATATCTCTCAATTGCAGCATTATCAGTTGGCTAGGGACAAACAAATGAGACGTATAAAACCTCTAGATAAATATGACTATTATGATCTGATGTCAGACACTTTAAATATGGTTGATGATATCAGCAATTGTGAACCACAGTCATATGAAGAAGCTATCAACAATAAAGAAGCTTCTAAATGGATTTATGTCATGACATAGGAAACTGAGTCTCTTCATAAGAATCATACTTGGGTTCTTATGAAGCAGCCGAAGGCTCAAAAGATTGTTGGGTGTAAAAGAGTCTTTAAGAAGAATGAAGGAATCCCTACGGTCGAAGATGCAAGGTTCAAAGCACGATTAGTGGCTAAAGGTTTTACACAAAGAGAAGGTATTGATTTCAATGAAGTTTTCTCTCATGTGGTAAAACATAGCTCTATTTGCATCCTACTTCTCGTTGTAGCTCAATTTGATCTAGAACTTGAATAACTAGATGTCAAAATGGCATTCTTGCATGGTGAGTTGGAGGAGAAAATCTACATGAAACAACCTGAAGGATTTGAAGTTCAAGGGATGAAAGATCGTGTTTGCTTGTTGAAGAAATCATTATATGGCCTAAAACAATCTTCCAGACAATAGTATCAGCAATTTGACACCTTCATGTTTGAAAATGGCTATTGTAGAAGTGAACATGGTAGTTGCGTCTACTACAAGAAACTTGTAAATAAGTCATTCATCTATTTACTTTTATATGTTGATGACATGTTGATCGCATGTAAGAATATGTCATAAATAAGAAATTTGAAAGCTCAATTGAGCTTAGAGTTTGAAATGAAGGACTTTGGAGCTGAAAATAAAATTATGGGAATGAAGATTCAAAAGGATAGAAAAGATGATAAACTCTTTTTGTCACAAAAGAAGTACATTGAGAAAGTATTGGAACGCTTTGACATGCAAAATGCTAAACCAGACACTACTCCATTAGCGACACATTTCAAACTTTCAATGGTCTTGTGTCCACAAACTAGTAATAAAAAAAAGGAAATGTCAAGTGTACCTTAAGATAGTGCGGTTGGCAGTCTCATGTATGTCATGATATGCATTAGACTAGATATTGCACATACAGTAAGTATGGTAAGCATGTATATGGCAAGTCTTGGTAAAGTTCACTGGAAAGTTGTGAAGTGGATTATATGATACCTAAAAGGTACCACAAATATAGGGTTATTATATGAAAAAGTCAAAGATGTTGGAGATAAGATTACTGGATATGTTGACTCGGATTATGTTGGAGATATAGATAAGCGAAGGTCACTCACAAAAAAATGTCTTTACATTGTGTGATTGTACCATTAGTTGGAAAGCAACAATACAATCAATTATTGCTTTGTCTACAACTGAAGCGAAGTACATCGCAGTAACATAAGCTGTAAAGGAAGCCATTTTGGAAAAATGTCTAATTGAAACGTTGGGTATACAACTGGAAGAAATAACCATCTACTAAGATAGTCAAAGTGTTATACACCTAACAAAGAATCCAATGTATCATGAAATAACTAAGCATATTGATATTTGATGCACTTTATAAGAGATATTGTGGAGAGAACAATTGTTAAAGTGGAGAAGATACTCACTACAGATAATCCAGCAAACATGATGACGAAGCCAGTTCCAACAATCAAGTTTAGACATTGTCTAGACTTGATTGATGCTCAAAATCTCTAGTGAGCATGAAGAAGAGTAACATGAGAATAACTATGATAGTCTTTTAGTCAAAGTGGAGATTTAATAAATATTGGCTAAAAGAAAAAGATATTAATGAGACCTTCTAGTAGCCAAGCAAAAAGAAGTGGCTAAAAATTATCTTGAAGAAAAAGAGAATTTGTAGCCAAGTAAAAGAAGTGGCTAAATGTTATCTTGAAAAAGAGAGAATTTGTAGCAAAGTAAAAGAAATGGCTATAGTGAAGACAACATTAATGCTATTTGTTTTTGGCCACATAATCTTCAAGAGTTTTGGCTATAAATAGGAATGCTCCAAACCATTGAAAGACACACCAATACTTAGCTTAGTGCATATTTTTTCTTCTTATTCTATTGTTCTAATATTGTGAGGAATATTTGAGTGTTCGAGAGATACTTGAGTGAGAGTGATATTTGGTGTACTTGAGTTTTGGAAAGTGAGTGAAATACTGAGTGAATTTTTAATTCTCTTTTATCATAGTGGAATTATTCTCGTTATTCTTCAGTCATGTACGTAAGCAAATTGTCGAACCACATTAATTTCATAATATCATTTTCTTTATTATATTTTATTCATGAGTCTTCCATACCAACAATAACTCGTACCGACACTTGGGTCATCCTAACAATGTGTCTCATCAATGCCTTCATGGTCCTCCACAATTATAAAAATCACTATTAACTATTTTCAACCAAACAACCTATCAAATGTAACAAATTACATTATATGTAACAACAGTAGAATATTGTGATTATACAAATTTGTAAGTCTTTCAATTACAGTATGAAATTAATATGAAAGTTGAGACCAAGAATGAAATAGTAAATGATTGAATAGAAACTACTAAATTTAACTCAATGCTATTTAATATATATTTTTATATGTAACTCAATACAAGTAACAACAATATGTAACATTTACTTATAACATAGACTGTTAGGGGACACAATAGTAACATTTAATTGCATTTCAATAACAACAATACTCGACAATTAGGTACATCATGCACACCATAAGCAAGTAGTAGCATAAAACAACAACAATATGGGTTTGGGGAAATTTGAGAGGAGTGCTAAGTGAAGGAATACAAAATGGATTCAGGGAGGCAAATTGAATAAAATCCTCCTCTAATCATTAGCTTTATTTATTGGTGTGCGTGATTTTATTTACTTGGGAGGTTTGGAAAGCATCCATAAAAAACCTCTACTAATTGCAATATTTTTACTAGTGAGTAGATAGGAAGTTCTGATGTAGGCTTTATGTGGTAATAACAAATGGACATAGATTTAAAATTAGACTTGGTGTTTGCATGGTCCATAGCATCTTCAGATGTGTGGCGATTGGATCGAACACCAGGTTATCTTGAAATTGAAGTGATTGTTGAATCACATGGACAATTTGGATTGTAAGCAATAATAGTATAATTAATAAATATGACACATTAAAATTCTACAACTCTTCAACAGAGACGAGTCGAAAACATAGATAAAGTCAAAAATACAAACGAGTCAGATTTTTAGACTAGACTAAAAATTGAATATACTTGCAAGTAGACTAAGGAATGTGATTGGAAGGTAATTAATGACAATCTATCAACTTTTATTAAAGGAAGACATATTCTAGACTGTGTGATAACTCTATTGAAATTATTGACAATGCGAAAAGAAAAGGAGCATGATGTGTTTTTTTCACTAAAAGCAATCTCCTGTGGTTGAATGCTCTAACATAGCCTTGTCTTAGGCATCCTAGTGGGTAATATCATAGATGTGGAGTTTGGAAACCCTTTATTGAAAGAATGAGAACAAGATTATCATATTAGAAAAAGAATCATATTTGTAGTTGATCTACGTGTATACTTATGTTCTTTCTATAAAGCTTTATCCACTGTTGGGATTCTATAACAAAAATATAAAGTGACTTCCTTGAAGTGGATCCGAGAGCAAATGAAAAACAAATAAGGGCAAATCAGAAAATTTACGTAGATAAAAATTTAAGAAAGGATTCGGGATTAAAGACATTCATCTTTTTGATCTTGCTCTTTTAGGGAAATGGAAATAAAGAATGCTTATTTGTCCACCAAATGAATTTAAAGGATTTATTTTAAACAAAACTTATGAGAAAATTTTGTATAAAAAAATTAATAATTTAGAGGAAAATAAAGTTGCTTTGTAAAAATTAATATTGTTGTGACTAACGTTGGGCCGGGTGCAAATCAAATTGCCCCAAGGGTCCAAACCCTTGGACTGCTACATTCTCTGCAAAAATTTCTTTCCTCGACTAACGACGGAGCAATCCAGCCACCCCTTCTTCGACAGCCATTCGCCGCCACTAACCCACCGCCTCCGTTCACCGGTCGTTCACCATTTCCGTATAGCCGCTGCCATCGCTTTCGCCTCACCCGTTTTCATTTACAATACAGCCATCATCGTCATCTTCTCTCTAAATCACTTTTGTATAAATTTTGCATACCAGTATTTTGCATAAGAACCCATTTTTGAATAAATTTGTAATCTTTACCCACCCATTGAAGAAAATGGAGGACGATGGTTCCAACCCACTTCGCCGTATGTCAAGCCGAACCCGAAAGGTTGCCTCTAAAATGGTTGCTGCACTTTCTAGCTCTGACAACCGTACCCAGGTATGTCTACTCTCTTCGTCAATTTTGCGTATTTTATTACCTTTTCAATTTTAGGCTCCTTTTGCGAGTTGAATTTTTTAGGGCAATGGAGGTTTCAGTAATGAAATACACTTGTGAGGGATGACTCTTAAGTCTTCTGTTTCTTTTCATTCTCTTGCAAAACCCAACTCGTATATATTTGATTTGAAACTATGATATGTCTAAGGTTCAATATTGAATAAAATTCAGAGGTTTTGCTTGACTTTGTGTTTGTCAGCAAACGATTCGAAATGCCTCAACTTTTTTAGAATAGGTTCGAGTCAAATAGATATGATTCGAAGCACTTTACACTATTTCAGAAACCCAAAGACTCAATTGTATGGATATGTAAAGTATATGATTTCCAATCTTATTTTCAGTCTTTGGAGGGTAATAGAGGGAAGCTATGTGCTTGAGAACCATAAAATACACTTATGAGATATTGTGAAACTTTCTCTTTCCTTTCGTTCCAATCCAATAATCAATTCGCAAACAAACCTTAGAGATTAGTTTTTCAATAGAAAAATTAATAAATAGGTATCCTCCGCAGAACTAGACTAATCCTGGTGCTGTGATTGCCATTTGAATACCACAGTGGCCCTTCTCAGTGCTCGAACTGTAGATCTGGTGGTCAAATTTTCAATTTTCATTAGACATTGTGTTTATATTTTTTTTTTCTTTTTTTCTGTTTAGGCAGCTCTTGCACGCCTCGATGCTTTGGAGAATGACAATGCTGGATTTGAGGTTGCAGATGCTAATAATGATGATGATGAAGCTTCTCTAGATGATGAAGACCAAGGTTTCTTTTTTTTGACTAAATTATTTCTCCCTTTGAATTGCTTTTGTTCAATTTTGATTCCATTTGCTGAAGCCTGAAAATTGAGAAGTACATCAGTTATTGGGAAACAATTGAATTGTATATGAACATTGTACATCATTTGACATACTATGCAAAAGGTTGCATTTTGTTGTGTTCATCTTAGGCGGCATTTTGTAGATGTGCTAGAACGAGAGGGGTCATAACTCATAACATATAAGTTATATTAAATGTTTAATGTATTTTATAAATTGAATAAAACATGACCTAAGGGTTAAAAAGTTTGGCATTTTGTTTATACTAAAAAGGTGGAATCAAAGTGAACTCGACAGGACATGCTGTTGTATTCTATTCTGTCCGCGCGCTTCATTAGTTTGTTTTGATTCTCTCATTTTTGTTGTTGTTGTTGTTTACACTTTGGACATTACTTTCTGCAGTGTATATGCAAAAGAAGCAGTCTAAGGGCACCAAAAGGAAAACAAGGCAGGCAAAAGCATTGGAAGCTAGGAAGGCTCCCAGAACATTCCTTGAGCTCTTACATGAGGTGATTAATCCCTGAAGAGATCATGAACTGTGATAATCTATCATTTTTAATCTTACCTTGGTTTTTTTAAATCCTCTTTCCTACAAATGCAGGCAAACTTAGAGTCATTGCCTGCAAATGTTCCCACTTATTGGAAAGCAGCAGTTGGACCTCCCAGCTCAACATCCCGTCGCCACTTCTGTACTGTTTGTGGTTTTTCTGCTAATTACACATGTGTGAGATGCGGTATGCGCTTTTGTTCTTATCGATGTCAAAACGTGCACAATGACACCCGTTGCTTGAAATTTGTAGCCTGAAGCATATGGCTTTTTGAGCCCAGCATTGGACTCGTACTGTCACAAGGTGTCAGTATATCGGTGTTAATGTAAGGATATTCAGAAGCTGTGGAAAAGCAAGTTCCTTTCTCGACCTCTCCCCCTCCTCAACATGAAAAGCCACATCCTGAAATCTAATGGCCATGACCTGTTACTGCCTGAAAACCATATATTCTGACTCATGTTTAAAGATTCCCTAAGCTGCAATATCCTATAGGTGTTATTTAGAATGTTAGCTTTATTATTTCAAAGATTTTTCCTTTTTGTCTTTGCTTATAGAGCTTTCCTTTATCTGCTTGTGTACATTTTTTCTTGTTTCCATGACCAGTCAGGATCAACTTCACATGCTTGTTCATAGTGGACTTCTAAAAACTAAAATATTTTGCATGCACTGTTAGAGTTGTGTAGTAAATCATGGATAGCGGAATGGAGCCTTAAGCACCAAAAAATGCCTTGTTGAAATGTGAAATAACGGGTGAGGTGGTTGTGAAGTCGTCCATTTCTTTTCCTTCCTCTCCAAAAATCAAATAAGACTGCCTTGTTGAAATGTCAAAATTGCAAAAACCAAGGCTGCCTCCTTATACTCATGTATAGTTTCCTCCAACTGATATGTCATTTGAGAAATAAATTGAAATTTTGAGAGTTCCTTTTGTTTTACATTCAAATGAAAAGGAGGATGATCCTATATTAATAAGAATGCTATATAATCATGTAAGAATCTTGCAATAACGAATGTAATCGTAAATCCAATTACCAACAAGACGTTGGTCTAGTGGTGTAAGGTGTCGCTAGATTCCAAGGTAACCAAAAAGTCAAGGATTCATTTGACATTTGTTGGGAGGGACAGTTATGAACTTCGAAAGGGATTAGTTCTTTACTAAAAAGGTGAGATGATACACTTAGTAATAACATAAAAAAATTCAATTATACCAACATGTATATGAAATGAAATTAGATAAAATTAAATCAAGCCTAAATCAAATGATATTGCAATATATCAAATCATATCTTTAACATACCTTCAAAGTCAGTTGGTGTAGAAAATCAGCCAGTATGGAGGTGGTTAGACAGCATTTGGACAACACAATGAAAGTGGAGTCAAGTTGCATTTGGCATTAAACAAATTGTACTTAGGTTTGAGCTACATCTTACATAGACAAACTTCCATGTGGGATTAGTCAAAACTGAGAGGGGACGATGAAATCAGACAAAACTAATCAGAGGCATTAGTGTATGCTCAGTAGTGTAACCTATTTTTTTTTTTTGTTCTTAAACGAGTCCAACAACTTATTTTATAATTATTCACATTTCCCAATAAATTAAGTAATTTTTTCACTTTTCATTTCAATGGTACAACTAATATTTTGTCCTTAAATGGATTCTATCATTTGTTTATTTTCTACAACGCTCACTGAAGTGAGCATTGCTAAATGGTTGAAAGTACACATTTAATAATATTCATTCAAGCGAGAGTTGCTAAATGTCTATTCTATACTTATAATCACACTCATTCTAGTGAGCACTGTTAAATGTCTACTTTATACTCTTAACAACATTCACTTAAGCTAACGTTGTTAAATATCTACTTTAACAACGTACGCTCAAATGAACGTTCTTAAATATTTATTTTCTACTTTTAACAGTGGTTACTCAAACAATCGCGGTTAAATGTCACTTTTTTGAATACGAAGAAAATAAATTTAGAGGAGTCGCACGTTCCCCTTTTTCAATGTTGGATTAATATATTTTCCTCTTTCTCTTTTTTCATTTTTTGATTATTTTAAACGTCCTGCAAAAATAAGAATCATACTCTAATTAGAGAATAATTGTTTATTTACAAACAAAAACATATTACTCACAACGTGACAAAAATTTACAAATGATCCTTATTTTAATAATGACTACTGCCAAAGATACTTGTGAAAGTGATACCCTAGCAAAGAAGAATTCTAAGGCGGTCCAACAATGCTTTTAGTGGAATTATACAAAACTAATAGGAAACAGTGGATTAGACATAACTCATCAAAGGTAATGGCAAAACACTTAGGATGATTCCACGAACTCTACACAATGAAAAAATGAAACTCTCAAGATGGGTTATATATCATGTCTTTAGGATGATTCAAATAAATTATTATAAGAAGTCCTTAATGTGGTTAGTTGGGTGTGGTAGAAATCATAGCTCGACTTAGTTGGATGTGGTAGAAGTCAACAATGAAAAAATGGCAAGCTTGAAGCTAAGTAGAAATCATAGCTCGACTTAGTTGGGTGTGGTTCAAAAGTGTACTTAATGTGGTGCTTGTGTTATTGTATGAGGAGGGAGATGAATTTGTTAGAATATCTGACAATTTATGGGTTACAAATATAATTTTATGATTGTGTTATGACCATTATATAATTAGCCAAAATATAAAATGATATTCAGTAATTAATTTGGTGGCTAAGGGCATATGTGTCATGAAATAATATAAGTGTAGATACCTTCGGGCAATTTCTGATTTGATGAATGGACTGAATCAGAATTATTGCAACTTAAGTAGTAACCACTACGGGGTTACTTTTATGGGTTATGGTCCCGATTTGTAGAGCAATAGGTTTTCAAGGTGTAAGGTTGAGGAAAATAAGGTAGGATGAGGATAGTGTTATCCACAAGGATATAACACTATCAACTCATCCATTTGGTACATAAGGCATAAAGCAACCATAAGGCTCCCAAAAAAAACACAACACAACACACTCTTAAGCTAAGGCATTTCTCTCATTCTCCTCTATAGAGAAACTAAGGAAAACCATTCGGCGCTCTATCATCTGGAAGATCATCGCACCCTCATACCTTAGAGATCCCGGAAATGGCTCAACAAGGTATGTTCTTTGTCTTCACCATGAACTCATTTGGGGTTTCTTCGGTCTGGACCATGGTTGTTCCATTTGGGTTTATGTATGGGCATAAACATTAGGTTACGGGAACAAGCCATGGTCATAAGGACTGGAAATTAGGTTTTCTCCAACAAGTGGTATCAGAGCCACCCCAATATGATTCATGTGTGAAATTAGGTTTTCATGTTCTTCCCCAAATCTCGTTTGGTTTAGGGTTTTTGATGTTCTATTTTTTGTCATCAATCGATTAGGAAAAACATTTATGCTTATCCATATGAACATAAAAGGATTTGATATGAATAAATGTTGTTTTTCTGCTATTTTTTCTTGATTTTTGGGTGATTTTTCGAAGAACAGCGATGCAGAAATCGCACTGTTTGTCTTCTGTCGCAGTGTCGAGAGTCTCTCGCTCGAGCGAGACTGGCTCGCCCAAGCGAGAGCTAAACAGAAGCTTTGGCTTCAATTGCACTCAAGCGAAGAGATCCTCGCCCAAGTGACAGCTCGCCCAAGCGAGTGTTCAGGCGACATAAGGCTCGCTTCATCGAGAAGGTCTCGCTCAAGCAAGAACCAAAAAAAAACATTGGTTTCAATTGCGCTCAAGCGAGAGTATCTTGCTCAAGCAAGGATACATCGCCTAAGCTAGAGAGTACCTCGCTCAAGCGAGAGTACGATACAGTTTATGGGGCTTTGGTATCATTGTGCATTGATTTTAATTGTTGTTTGGTTGTCCATTAAGGTTGTCTGTTATTTTAAGTGAGCCAATTGAAGTGAAATGTCACCAAAGTGACCTCTCTCATAGATATAACTCATAAGGAATATTAGATGTAAGTGTGTATGATAATTCATGCGAGTATTAGCTGGCCCAAAGGAAAGTTGATATTTGGCTAAAGATCATATACACCTATGATGATAAACATGTCATAATTCTAAAGTTTTATACATGTGACTGATGAATCGATCCAAAGAGAGATTCGTCAGTTAACATGCCTTATTATGAATGTTTGATCATTACAACAAGAGTACCACTTGCAGTTGATATCACTGTCCAAAGACTTGATATTGATGGTGCACTAGGTATCTTGATTTGGATAACTTGATGTTGATGGTGCACTAGGTATCTTGATTTGGACATACCATTGTTTAAGCACATTGATAATTTTAAGTTGTGAACATATTTTAATACTTTGTCTTTTGTTTAAATTAGCTACATCGATTGCCTTAATATCTGCAATTTTAAATTCGGTTCCGGTCCTTAATGGTGAAAATTTTAAGGACTGGAAAGAGAACATGGAAATTTTTCTTGGCTGCATGGATCTGGACTATGCATTAAGGGTAGAGCAACCCCCTTCTCCTTTGGAATCCAGTGCCTCTGAAGAGAGGAAGGATTATGAGAAGTGGGATCGCTCTAATCGCATGAGTCTGATGATCA
>NC_032012.1:778531-778916 GCF_001865875.1 Lupinus angustifolius
TCAGCTTCTAACATCAGTGTTTCAATGCAGGGTTGCCTGATCTACCGAAAGCCTAATCATGTTGAAAGATACATCTATGTTGGCGATGAGAAATCGGTAGAAGTGGAAGCTATAGGGCATTTTAGGTTGTTATTATGTACTGGTTTCTATTTGGATTTGAAAGACACTTTTGTTGTACCGTCTTTTAGACGAAATTTAATTTTTGTTTCTTATTTGGACAAATTTGGTTATTGTTGTTCATTTGGAAACAATTCGGTTCAATTGTCTTTAAATTCAAATGTTATTGGAACTGGTTCACTTATGCTAAATGACAACCTTTATATGCTGAATATCATAACTGATTATAGCGAAACCCTAAATGTGGAATCACGTGGTACTAAGCGTA
>NC_032012.1:779016-780682 GCF_001865875.1 Lupinus angustifolius
CTACGGCTTCCTGGAATGGTCAACGATACTTAATATCATTCATAGACGATTATTCTCTTTATGCATACATTTTTCTTATTCATGAAAAGTCACAATTGGTGGACGTGTTCAAAACTTTTAAGGCTGAAGTTGAAAATCAACTCAGAAAAAGGATTAAGTGTGTCAGATCTGACCGTGGTGAATACTATGGTAGATATGATGGTTCAGGTGAACAACGTCCAGGGCCTTTTTCCAAATACCTAGAGAAATGTGGTATAGTCCCACAGTGCACCATGTCAGGATCGCCTAGCATGAATGGTGTGTCTGAAAGACGAAACCAAACTCTTAAGAATATGGTAATGAGTATGATTTGTCACTCTACCTTACCAGAGTCACTCTGGGGAGAGGCACTTAAGACAACAACTTATATTATTAATAGAGTGTCAACTAAGGCAACTGCCAAAACACCTTATGAGCATTGGACTGGGCGAAAGCCAAGTCTAAAGCATTTTCATATGTGGGGATGTCCAGCTGAAGCAAGGCCTTATAGGCCTCATGAAAAGAAATTGGACTCACATACAGTGAGTAGTTACTTTATTGGTTACTCTGAAAAATCAAGGAGCTATAAATTCTATGACCAAGTATGAAATCCATATTTAAGACGGGTACAGCCATGTTCTTTGAGGATATTGAGTTTGAGGGGGAAGATAAGGTTAGAAATTTTGTCTTATAGGAAGAATCTGTATCTATTCCAGATGTGATTCATATGGTTGTTTTTGATGAAGCAAATTTGGAACCTCCTCAAGACATAGCTGATACTCAAGATGAGTTAGTAATTCATGAAGGACAAACTCAAAACCCTCAAGAACAAGGACAAGAGGTGCAAGAGCCTATAGCTTTGCGTAAGGGTGGAAATAGGCCAGGCCGCCTATCAGGGGCCTATTACCTGGCCTATAACAGGCTAGGCCAAGCCAGACTTTTTTCATTAACAGGTAAGGCTCAGGCTTTCTAAAAAGCCTATTTAGCTTAACAGGTCAGGCTTTAGGCCACCTAAAAGGCCTATTAAGCCTAACAGGCCGACCTATTTAGTTATATTATATATGAATGTTGAATTTATACTATTTTAATATAAATAATATTATTATATATGTAATATTAATATAAAAATGTATACAAAAAGGTAATTTAATTATTAGAATTAGATGAGCCTAACTAAAAGTAGGCCTATAAGCCCATTTAAGTGTAGACATAGTAGCCTATTTCATGACCATATAGTATAATAGGCCTTTAAACAGGCTAACAGGCCAGGCCAGACTTTGATTTTTTTTTTAAACAGGCTAACAGGCTAGGCCCAGACTCCTATATGCTATATAGGCTGGGCCTGTTTAAGGCAAAGCCTGGTCTGGCCTGTTTCCACCCTTAGCTTTGCGTAGATCCACTAGAGAAAGGAGAAATGCAATTCCGGATGATTACATTTGTTTTCTCCTGGAACATGAGGGTGATGGCTTAATGGATAATAATCCATTAACCGTTCGTGAAGCCATCCAAAGTTCCAATTCAGAAAAGTGGATTCAAGCAATGAAAGAGGAGTATAAATCCATGCAAGACAATAAAGTTTGGGAACTTGTCCCATTACCAGAAGGTAAGAAACTCATTGGTTGCAAATGGATTTTTAAGACCAAACGGG
>NC_032012.1:780782-904501 GCF_001865875.1 Lupinus angustifolius
CATGTTATGAGGCATCACTTCAGTCATCATGGTTGAGAAATTTTGTCACTGGACTGCGGATTATGGAAAGGATTGAAAGACCACTAAAGTTATATTGTGACAATAAATCAGTCGTGTTGTTCTCAAACAACAGTAGGAGTTCGGCAAAGTCGAAACACATCGACATTAAGTTTCTAGTTGTTAAGGAGAAGGTACAAAGTGGACAACTTTTCATAGAACACTTAGGCACTAACTCCATGATTGCGGATCCTCTTACAAAAACTATCACACCCAAGGTCTTTTATGAGCATACTGCTCACATGGGTGTTCTACAGTGTGAGGATTCTTTGGTTTAGTGGGAGTTAGAAAGTGCACACTTTTATTATGTTCCATGTAATTTCAGTATTATGTATGGATATTTTGTATTCAAACTTCAGTTGATTAATCATTCAGTTTGGTATTCTGTCATTATACTTTGTATAATAAGGTTTTATGNAGGATCTCACTAAAGTTAAGTAGGACCAGTTGAAAATTGACATGTGCAGATCATATTCATGTGATTTTCATGCTACACATTTCATGATGTATCTATGTCATTTAGTTGTGTCAATGTTGGTGATCATTGTTGAATTAGCCATGATTGATATAGCGAAGTTCACTGTGATTCGATATGGAGACATGACTAATGGACGGGATAATTTAGGTATGCATAAGTCATAATGGCAATATTTAAGCGCGCAATAAGGATAACACATATGGAGAATCATATGTGTGACCAGTGGGAGATTGTTAGAATTTCTGACAATTTATGGGTCACAAATATAATTCTATGATTGTGTTATGGCCATTATGTAATTAGCCAAAATATAAAATGATCTTCAGTAATTAATTTGGTGGTTGCGGGCATATGTGTCATGAAATAAGATAAGTGTAGATACCTTCGGGCAATTTCTAATTTGATGAAGGGACTGAATCAGAATTATTGCAACTAAAGTAGTAACCACTACAGGGTTACTTTTATGGGTTATGGTCCCCATTTGTAGAGCAACAGGTTTTCAGGGTGTAAGGTTGAGGAGAATAAGGTAGGACGAGGATAATGTTATCCACAAGGATATAATACTATCAACTCATCCATTTGGTACATAAGGCATAAGGCAACCATAAGGCTCCAAAAAAAAACACAACACACTCTTAAGCTAAGGCATTTATCTTATTCCCCTCTAGAGAGAAACTAAGGAAAACCATTCGGCGCTCTATCATCTGGAAGATCATCGCACCCTCATACCTTCGAGATTCCGGAAATGACTCAACAAGGTATTTTCTTCGTCTTCACCATGAACTCATTTGGGGTTTCTTCGGTCTGTACCATAATTGTTCCATTTGGGTTTATGTATGGGCATAAACATTAAGTTACGGGAACAAAGTCATAGTTATAAGGACTTCCACGTTCAATCTATGGATTTCTGATGGAGATATTCTCTAACATAATTTGATATTTGGAATTGCAAAGATTTTGTCTTTATTGTGTTAATGATTGCATGGAGATCCCACAAAACCCCTTTTCATTTCATGAGCCTTTTTTAGCTTCATGGCCTTCATATTTTTGTGTTGGAATTAAAGATTTGGAAAGGTTTCCATATTATAATTGACAACAAAAATATAATATGGAATGATAAACATGATAATAATAGAAAATGGAGCATATGAGTATAGTTTAATATGAAGGATGTTCTCGTTATTCTTACTTTCCCTTCCAACTCTATTGGCCTATCACATCAATGTCATGAAGAAATAAACTGTATTCATAAACAATGTATAGTTATACATTGTTAGTACATTATTCATTATTCATGTTTATCATAATTAATTTATAAAAAAAATAATACAGATGAATAATGAATTGTGTACTGATTGTGTATAGATTTTTACACTTACAATACATAAATATTATACTCAAACATAGTTCATGATAAAAAAAAAATCCAAAATCATACTATGCTAAACCGCTAATGGGCCTATGTGCACTCCAACGGAAGATACAGGCCCACCATCAGGAAAAATCCCAGAAGCCCACGAACGCTGTTCTTGTTGTTCGAGGAACCGATCCTCGGGAACCCGTAGCGCTCCATGACAACATACCACTGCCACGCCCACTGTCACGGCGGAGATGATCACCGACACTACATTCGTCCAAAGAGCCACCGCAACGGTGGCGAAGCTTAGCCCTACTAGAGCTTCGCAGTCGGTGAACACGCGGCCGAAGATCACGAGCTGCTGCTCCGGATGCCGGAGAACGTAAAGGTAGAGCCACGCGCCGGCGAGGGATCCAAGGAGGAGGAGCGTGAAGGGACGCCTGAGGAGGGACACGGCGATCACAACCGCCACCACGATGAGGTAGTTGACACGGAAGTAGGACGTGTTCTTGCGGACTCTGGAGTAGGCTTCGGCGAGCGATTCCGGAAGGGAGATGGCGGTCCGGTCGGCAAGTTCTGTCCAAGGCCGGCGCTTCGCGTGGCGGTGGAGGCGCGTAAGGAAGTTTTGGAAAGTTGCGATGGTTACAGAGAGCTTCTCAGGGGACATTGCTGCTGCGAATAACGGTGAGACTGATTGCTCTTTCTTTGGTTTCAATTTCTGTGAATTTGATTTGATGATTTTATTTTAGGGTTTATGTAAAATGCAAGCTAGATTTGTCTACTTTTTAGTTCAAATCTTAAATCATAGTTTAATATTTGTTGCTTCAGTCAACAGTAACTGCATGGCTTCGTCATGCATATTTATGAGGAAAATGAAGAGAACGTGGGAATTCTTGGTCAATGAATTTTGGATTCAGAAGCATTGGTTTTGTATTGTCCATTTGAAGGAGAATTGTTAAATAAGTTTCTGAAGTCAGCTTTTCTTGCTTAGCAAGTTAAGAATTGCGAACTTCTGCCATTACCGGACACTCCATTAATGGATGAAAGATCCAAGGAAGTCTTATTTTTACTCTTAATTAGGGATAGAAATATTATTGGAAGTATTACATTTTGCTTTGTTTTCCTAACACTTCTATCTCTTTAAGAGATTATCCTGACTTTATTAATGGAACTAGAGGGAAAAATGAGGTTTGTAATTTTTGAATTCATTTGATTAATAAAAATTTATATCATATATCAGTATTTCTATCTAATACTAGAACTTACCATATTATAAGTGACTTAAACTCCCACATTACAAATGTGGTTGTGCCAACTTTTTCTATCATTTTGCCTACACCAAGATGTTTTCCCAATGTATCATGTCATGAAAATTGCATTTTAATACCTATTTTTGAAATTCTCCACACTCAACATTGATTGATGTACTCATATTGTCAAAAAAAAATTATATTGTTAATGCATTATTCACAAATTTTTTTTTATTATTATTGACTTTTAAATATAAATAATGCAAATATATATTAAATAATATATTAATTATGTATAAATTTCTACGCTAATATTATTTATATATATATATATATATATATATATATTAATTAGATATTAGATATTATACTTCAGGTAGAATAGACATGTTGTATGTAGATTTGAGACAGGTCTAATCTTGGTGTCAAATAATATAGTTGTATAGATTATAAAGTTATAGTGTTATTTAGGCAATTATATCTTGGTATTTGAATTGTCACTACTTTATTATCACAATCCTAAAAGTTTTCTACGTCCAAGCAAGAAGACAAACCTATAGGAGAAAAATGATATATATAATGATAGCGAATGTGTTTGATCTAATATTATTGTATCATTTATTATTTATATTTAATCATTAAAATATTTAAAAAGTTAACTCAAATGAATGATAAATAATATAATAATTATAAATAAATCTTTATATTGACAGTGATAAATATTATAGTCAAATAAATGTTAGAGAAAAATGAAAATGAAAATAATGAATCTTGATCAATAAGTTTTATCTGAACGATCAACGTTGGAAGGTAAACACGTGTGGCTCTTATAGTGGTTAGGTGACAATTAAGTAGTTTTTAATCTTCATAATATTGTTCTCACCTTCTTAGTATGCAAGCTGTATGTTATAACTAGATATACCCCCTTAACTCTTAATGTTGATTTTGTTTAGTGCAGCTGGGTCTTTTAAGCTCGTACATAGCACCATATATGCTGTCGACATTGGACACTTCGAATTCATTGTACATTTAAGAGCAATCTTCCAATAGCTATATGATACAAGCCTAGAGCTAGTTGAGGGTTCAACAAGGCCCACTCGAAATAAGTTTAAGCCTAAATGGATTAGTGACTATGTAATGAGAAATTAATCAGTTGTTTTTATTTTTAACTTAAGTACCGAAGGATTGAGCCTGTCTGTTAAGCCCTAGTCCATTATAAGTAAACCTAAATTTTCAAGCTATCTGTATTTAACCTATCACTAAGGTGATATGGAGGCTATGAATGAAGTATAATTTTATTATTTTTTTTCCTCTCTTACTCTGCATACTTTATGTTAATTTACTACATCTCTTAAGTTCTCATCAATTTGGTGCTTTCATTCTTGATCTATGCCTCCCAAGACCTCCAACAAGGAGACAGATGAAAATTTACTACAATTTTTTGTAGAAAAATTACATGAAAACAAGGAGCAACAAGATGCAAGGCATGAGGCCATAGCAGAATCTCTTCATGCCATAAAGGAGAGGCTGGCAGGTATGACTGTTCCTCGACCCTTACCCCCGCCACCTCCAGACCCACCCAACATAGCCTCCTCTTCCCATATTACAAACCCTAACCTTAACCCTCCTTCTCACATTAACAACCTACATTTCTCCCCATCCCACACACCACCACAAATGCCTTCCCCATACCCACATTTTGCCCACACACCTATCCCACCTTTTTTTAACCCCCACCACACCTATAATCGTCCCACCATGGGCCCTATGGCTTGCCCACCTAACCAACCCAGACCTCCTAAACTTCAACTCATGCCCTTTGATGGTTCAGAGCCACTTGATTGGTTGTTCCAAGCAGAACAACTTTTCCAGCTCTATCAAGTCCCAACTGACCAGCGGCTCCATATTATTTCATTTTATATGAAAGGTGAAGCATTAAGTTGATTTAAATAGGAGAACTTTACTCGGTCCCTGGAGATTCATTTTGGTCCATCAACATACCAAAACCATCAAGCAGAACTGTTTAAGCTCCGCCAGACCGGGACTGTTGCAGAATACCAACAACAATTTGAGAAAATCAACAACAGAATTTGGGGTCTATCACCCGATATCATTCTCAATTGTTTTCTATCAGGGTTGTTGCCTGAGATTAGGTGTGAATTGGCTATTCTAAGACCAACTTCCATTGTCGAAGCGTTGGGATTAACAAAACTGGTTGAATCCAAGATCAAGGACTCCAAACCGTCATTTTAGAGACCATTTCGGTCTAACAATTTTCCACTCACAAACCAACGTCCCAACCCACATCCCCAACTAGCCCACACAACTCAGTTTCGACGATGCCAATTAGGCGTCTCACTAGTGCACAAATGCAGGACAGAAGAGCACAAGGACTGTGCTATAATTGGGATGAAAAATACCTACCATGACATAAATGTCAAGGTAAACAATTTTTAGTGCTCTTAGTGGATGAGTCATTGGCAACCACTAAAGATTTGTTGATTTCTTTGGAACCTTTAGAAGGTGAACATGTTCCTCCAACTGAGGAACTTATCCATTTCCAGTTATCTGAACAAGCCCTCGAAGGCCAACCCTCCCCAAAAACCCTTCGGTTTACCGGGTCAATTGTTGGACATGATGTTATAGTGTTGGTGGACATTGGTAGTTCGCACAATGTTCTACAACCGCGTTTAGCTCACCACTTACAGCTAAATGTCACACCTACCCCTCATTTTCCAGTTATGGTTGGTAATGGTGCTCACATCTATTGTACTAGTTTGTGTCCTGATACTCCTATCTTACTACAAAACAAACTTTTTCATCTCCCATTTTTTTACTACCTATTAAGGGTGCCAATGTAGTATTGGGCATTGAATGGTTGCGTACCTTAAGCCCGGTGATATCAGATTTTGCAGTACCCTCTATGACCTTCCAGGTGGGTACAGATACTCTTACTCTCTAAGGGGATAATACAACCCATATTACACAATCCTCACTACACCAACTGACCCGCCTAATTCACACTGATTCGATTACTTCTCTGCATACTCTCATCTTTCTTCCACTCCTAAACACAACAGAACCTTCTCAAGAACAACCTATTCAAACCCACCCACCAATAACCACTTTCCTCACAAAATATAAAGACATATTCCAACCCCCTCACAAACTTCCCCCAAATCGCCCTCATGCCCACTCCATAACCTTACTCCTTAACTCTACCCCAATTTCTGTAAAGCCTTATCGTTACCCTCACTCTAAAAAGGAAGCAATGACAAACATGATTGCAAATATGCTAAAGGATGTAATCATCACACCTAGTACTAGCCCATTCTCTTCACCAGTTTTATTAGTCAAAAAAAGGGATGGCACATGGCGCTTTTGTGTTGATTATCGCGCCCTGAATGCGATAACAGTCCGTGATCGTTTTCCCATTCCAACCATTGATGAATTATTAGATGAACTGAGACATGCAATAATATTTTCTAAGATCGATTTACAATCCGGCTATCATCAGATTCAAATGAAGCTAAAGGATACCCATAAGACAACATTCAGAACTTTTGATGGTAATTATGAGTTTTTGGTTATACCTTTTGGTCTAACTAATGCTCCAGCCACTTTCCAAGCAGCCATGAACGACCTTTTGCACCCACATTTGCGCTGGTTTGTTCTTGTTTTTTTTATGACATATTGATTTATAGTTCTAATTTGAATGATCATGTTATGCACTTGGATATTATTTTGGACCTATTGGTTTCTAACAAAATTTATGCAAAGTTGTCTAAATGCACCTTTGGAGTGCCTACTGTTAGTTACCTAGGTCATATTATTTCCACTAGAGGAGTGCAACCAGATCCTGAAAAAATCTAGGTTATGGTGGATTGGCCACAACCACGTTCCCACACGACACTCAGGGGATTTTTGGGTCTCACCGGCTTTTATCGGAAATTTGTCAAGAACTACGCCACTCACGCCGATCCTCTCACCTATTTGCTTAAGTCTTAGAGTTTTACATGGACGACAGCGACACAAGAGGCCTTTACAAAATTACAACATGCTATGACTACTACACCGGTTCTCAATCTACTGGATTTCTCTAAACTATTTGTAGTAGAAACTGATGCTTCAGCGCTGGCCATTGGTAATGTTCTCTCTCAAGAGGGTCATCTAGTTGCATTCTTTAGTCGGAAAATGTCCCTCCGCATGCAACATGCATCTGCTTATGTCCGAGAGATATTCGCAGTCACAGAATATGTAAAGAAATGGCGTCAGTACTTGGTTGGCATAAAATTTCACATATACACAGATCAACAGAGCCTCAAACACTTAATGACCCAAGGTTTTCATACCCCAGAACATCAAAAATGGACTACAAAACTAATTGGGTTCGAATTTGACATTAGATATAGAACTGGTACCTCAAATCGGGTTGCAGATGCATTATCCCGCTGCCAAGGTGATGACATTGCCTCCTACGGTGCCTTGTCCTCTTCATTTCTGCTAATCATTGAACAGATCCATACCTTCTTTAGCTCCCCAGATGGCCAGAAATTGATCACAAACAAACAGTGAGATGCAAAATGGAACAACAAGTTTCATTTTTCTCAAGGTCTCTTGTTTTATCAGAATATGATGTTTATACCTGATATGGGTGATCTGTGGGTGTCATTGCTGAAAGAATTTCATGAGACTCCTTCCGTTGGGCACTCTGGTTGGAAATCGGCCCTGGCTCGGTTGGTAGCTTCTTGTTATTGGCCCGGTGTGGCTAAACAGCTCAAACAATTCATCCGAGACTGCGCCATTTGTCAGTACAACAAGTACCTACCAAAAAAATATCAAGGATTATTACAACCTCTACCTATTCAAGACAAAGTATGGGAGGAATTATCAATGGACTTCATAACAAACTTATCCTTGCCATATGGTCATACAATGATTTGGGTGATTGTTGACCGTCTCACCAAGTATGCACATTTTGTTGCCCTTCCATCTCGGTTTTTAGTAGAAACAATAGCAAACCGATTTCTTAATGAAATATGTAGACTGCATGGGGTTTCAAAAAGCATAGTCTCAGACCGAGATAAACTATTTTTAAGCAAATTCTGGAAGGAACTGTTCAAGCTCCTCGACACGAAGTTGTGTTACAACACAACTTATCATCCTCAGTCTGACGGACAAACTGAGGTTGTGAACAGAGGTCTCCAAACCTACCTAAGCTGTTTCACAGGGGCTCAATCTACTAAATGGTTTTCTCACCTTGCTTTGGCTGAGTATTGGTATAACACCAACCACCACTCCTCTATCAACTTGTCACCTTTTGAGGCGCTATATGGTCGTTCCCCGCCTACCATCAAGGATTTCATTGTCGGTTCCACCTCTCATCCTCTCATCCTTGATACCCTGCAAACTAGAAAAAAATGTTAGAGGTAGTAAAACAAAACCTCCATCATGCACAACAATGGATGAAAGCACATGCAGACATAGGGAGATCGGTTATTACCTTTAACACGGGGGAGTGGGTTTTGCTGCGTCT
The DNA here is from genome assembly GCF_001865875.1 of Lupinus angustifolius. Classification (NCBI taxonomy): domain Eukaryota; kingdom Viridiplantae; phylum Streptophyta; class Magnoliopsida; order Fabales; family Fabaceae; genus Lupinus; species Lupinus angustifolius. The sequence continues at coordinate 789,461 of NC_032012.1, forward strand.
ACAATCATATCGTCAGAACTCACTTGCAAGACGACGTTCACAGAAACTGGGTCGCCGGTTCTTTGGGCCCTTTCAAATCACGAACCGGATAGGCTTGGTGGCCTACGAACTAGCCCTTCCAGCCACGCTCGCCTACATCCAGTGTTTCATGTCTCATTATTGAGACGTTTTCACTGTGACCCAACAAGCCAGTTCGTGAATCTCCCAAAAGATTGTTTCTCCACAGTGGTCAATGAAGAACCATCACAACCGACAAGTTTGAATGAAACAAACTCTATTTCCCCTCAAAACATCATCTCAGTTTCAAGTGATATGGCACCAGAACCTAAAGTTCTTTCTCCTCTAGTGCATGAAGAAGGAGCAATGAAAAGTAAGGGAGAAGAATGTGTAAAAGAGAAGAACACATACTTAAGAGTCTTGGTTGAGGAAGAAGGGGTATTATCTGTGCCTATGAGAAGAGAAAATGGGAATTCGGTTTTGGTAAATGAGAACCAAAATAATGATTCTCATAAATGTACTTCTGCCCATTTTGATTGTGCAAATTCTTGGGCAGTGCAACTACTTCAACAAGGACCGTTAGATGTTGATATGCAAGTTGAGCCACATGATTTACTGCACAGTCCAAGCTTTCCATTAAGGAGCCTCATAAAGTTTGCATCAAACAGTGCCTTAGACCCCTCAAAACGTGTACTTTTTCACTTACCTACAAGGCACAATTATGCATCGTCCATTCAAGTAGAGACGTTGGCGACAAAACAATTCTAGCCGTCCAGATCTGCCAACTGCATTCCACCCAATGCTGATTTTTCCACAGTAGTCCCACGTGGGTCTTTTACCCCCACCAGCAACACATACCATGAGGACATGGTATCCTTTGAAGAGTTGGGCAATGATACAAGCCCAGAGATAGTAGAGGGTTCAACAAGGCCCACTCGAAGCAAGTTTAAGCCTAAATGGATCAGTGACTATGTAATGGGAAATTAATCAGTTGTTTTTATTTTTAACTTGAGTATTGAAGGATTTGGCCTTTCTGTTAAGCCCTAGTCCATTATAAGTAAACCTAAATTTTCAAGCTATCTGTATTTAACCTATCACTAAGGTAATATAGAGGCTATGAATGAAGTATAATTTTAGTACTTTTTCCTCTCTTACTCTGCATACTTTCTGTTAATTTACTATATCTCTTAAGTTCTCATCACTATATTAGCTAGTTTTTGTTAAGGATTGTTGACAAACATCACCCGCTAACTGTTAAAATCCTTTCCAGGGTTGAGAATTAAAATGAACTTTTCGAGTGAAAGGTTCAACTTTAGGTGCTATTTGCTCACAAGTTTTAACTTTAGTGTGTTTGTGATCGAACACAGATGATATAAGAGCTTAGGATAACAATTAATGGGCCTGTCCAAAATGAAGTTACTACGGATGTCCCTAATATTCGAGAGACAAATCCTTCATAAACAAAAGAAAATCCAACATATAATGATACATTTATTCTTTTGAATATAATGAAATAACACTTTTATCATTTAAAACAACATAAATTTCAAGGACTAACTTCGGGAGAATCCCTATTCTTGGCCCCAGACCATGGCTTACTTGCATAACCAAGTTAGAGGCCGGAGAAGAGAATTAAGCAACCAAATTGGGATGAATGATTTTATCATGGGCTGAATATTTATTGGAGATAAAAATAAAATTTTGTTAGTAAGAAGGATTTAAATATGTAATTGGATATGTGTCATTAGATCCTTTAAATTTGTATTTTTCATTTTCGTTTGTATTAAAAGGGTGCTATGATGAATGAAAATATCAGAAAATGGCGGGAAATATTTTCTTTTTGGTTAAGGGACCCTTCCCTTCTCGAATTGGGAATGGTTCTCTCTTCCTACTTATCACTTCAACATGATATTCTTGTAGAGGTGTTGTGAGATTGAACTGGAGGGCGGATTATTAATGTGAAGATTGAATTTCGAAATTTAATTATGTTTTAAAAAACAAATTACTTAATTTGACTGAAGTTCAGAATTTAATTATGTTTTAAAAAACAAATTGCTTAATTTGACTGAAGTTTGGAATTGAATTATGTTTTAAAAAAACAAGATGCTTAATTTGTCTTTATATAATTTAGGCTCTGTATGGCATTATTAATTACAAGTTTATAAAAGAATTGAAAATTAATTTGTTGGTGGTATAAAATTATACAAACAAAGTCCCTCAGCTCCCCGAGCTTAGGGCCCCGAAATCCAAAATTCTATTTCACTCTGTATTTAATTTTTATATATTTCATTTTTTGTAATTAAAAATATTTGTTGTATTTGGTGTACTTTATATTATAGTTTTTGTATGTTATAAACGTTTAGTTTAAAGTGAGAGATGTAGTTAATTAATGTATTGATAGTTGTTAATATGAAGGGCAAAATAGGAAGTGAAAATTACACCATGGTAGAAGTTACACTATATATATATATATATATATACCAATGGTTGATCTTTACAATCTAACTGAAAATAAAATGTGGATAAAATGGCTTTTGTTCTCAACATTTATTTTTTGTTTTGGAACCAAAATTCAATTTAACTTTGAAGATTTGATTTATGTGTGAGATATAATAAATTTATTTATTTATGTATCTTAGCTTATACACGTATAAGGCGCATAGTTTAAATTTTGTTAACATAATTTTCTCTTATTTTTCTATATCCATATTAAACTTATATAAACCCTCCTTTATCCTGTACAGTCGTACAAATAAATTTGCCGGTATAACTATTATTATTTACAATTTTATATATATTTAAATTTTTTTTAAGGTTCTCACATAAATTAAGGATTCGAAAATATTTTTGTTGATATTATCAAAAATATTTTCTCACATTTTTGGGTAAAAAACTAATTCATTTTGGGGTTTGTGATTGTCCCTCTCAACAAGTGTGTCTCACAGAAATCGAACAATTGATCTTGAGGATCTAGTGAGACCTTATACCACTAGATCAACGCCTTATTGGTTTTCGAAAATAATTTGTTTATTTTTAGTAATTTTTTTAAGATTTTGATAACGGGTCATTAAAATTTATCTAATAATTAGTGTTTTTTTTTTAAACTTAAATAATAAAATCAAATTTTATGCTATAATAACAAAGAAGGGAGGGAGTAATTTAATGGTGTAAGCTAGTAATTTAATGTTGTATGTAACCAAGGACACGGAAATTGTTTTGGGAGAGGACTAGGAGGTATTTAAAAATATTAATATTTATCTATACTATTAATAAATTCAAAACAAGTAATAACTATCTACCACATAGGTATGGCAAAAAATGTGATCCGTAAGTACCGACGGAAATATTTGCTATGTGTATATGCAATAATAGCTTATCAGTGTGAACAAGTTTTATGATACTTATATCGTGGGTACCCACAAATTTATACATTTAAATTTTATAAATATTTATTATTGTTTTAAGATTATATACCATATACTTTATTATTATTTCCTAATAAATTATACTTATTTGACTATGATCATAAGTTTATTATATAAATATCATATTATTAATGTAATAATTATTTGAACATGTTTATGATTACATAACATATAAATATATAATTAAAATTAAAAACATGTTGAGTACTTGCAAATATGTGCTATCCGCACGGGTACCCACATATATTGTGGGTTTAGGAACGAGAAAGCCTTATTCACGTCTGCTTGCGCCTGTTGTCATCCCTACTACCACGATAGTATAATTTTTATATTCCAAATTTATCATTTGTAACCTTTATCATTAATAACTACTATATTTTCATTGCTTTCATTTTTTATATTAATATATTATTAATCTTCCCTACATTCTCTTATGTATATCTTCTCCATTTCTCAACCCAAGGAGAACACACAATAAAACAAAAAATATCCAACAAATCTCTAATGACTATTAGAGGCATAAAATGAGAAATTTGCATAAGTTTTATCTATATCATATCAACTATCACATGTTATTTTCTTAAACTTTAACTCTCTATTGAGCTCATATATTACATTTCTTATATTTAAATTGTTTTTTCTTAAATAGTATAACATGGAGATGATACATTCTATATCAGAAAAAACAAGAATGTCGATCAATCGGTACAGAGTGTTAGTCGATCGACACAAAGTGTCCGTTACACTAGTATATATAAAGGTAAAATATGATATAACTTCCAGACTAATTTTCAATTCATCATTTCATCCTTACATTTTTTTAATATCTACACAAATATCATATATTGGTAGGTAATTACCATTAACAAAATAATCATTTATCTTAACTTAAATTGAACATTATAATAAATAAAAAATATATATAACATAAGGAAACCAATATAAAAACATTGTAATTCTAAATATGTAAAAATTAAATACTTAATAAAAAAATTAATGCCATAAAATAAGAAGACAAGTTAATATTGAGTTATTTTCACTATTATAAAACTCGGTTCGGAACGACCGATCTGACTGGTTCAAGCGGGAATGGACACCTGATCAGTCTGAGCCTCTCATTTAACAGATTTTACATCAAAATTGAATTAACTTGGTTCGATTCGGTCAATTCAAGCCTAAAATCGATGACTCGGATGGTCATTCCGGTTGGACTGCCCGAGTCAATCAAAAAATATATTTTTGTAAAAACAATCAAACCAATGTTGTTTTGAGATGATTTTTTGTAAACTTATTTATAATTATATTTATCATATCTTAACTTATATTTTAGCAACACTTTCGTTGTTTAATTAAATTTTAATTTATGTGTTTTATTGTTGCAATAAGGCATAATACATATGTTATTTAACGATGTTTTCAATTTGTTTGTGACATTTATAGTAATAAAAAATATATTTTTTGGTTATTTAATTAGTTAAATGATAATATTTTAAAATTTGAAATATAAAGTTATTAAATAATATTAACTAATAGTACGATTTTTTTAATTTTTTTAATGTAAACTGAGTTAACCGGTCTGACCATTGACCTACTAATCAAATCAGTAATTTATTGACTCAATGTTCTAACTGAATCATTGATATGTCTTTGTTTAATAAGAATGACTTATTCTAGTAATGATATCAATCCCTTAAACAAATAGGACAAATCCGAAATTTGTCATGTACTGACTAACTTGGGAGTTGTGATCATTAATCGGGGTTTGCTCATTTACCCCATTCTTCAATATCTCGTGTCAAATAAAGATTCTGATTAATCTCTACCCAAAATAAAACTTCTGATTTCCCACATTCACCCTAGGAATTATTAACAATTAAGGGTAGAAACAGGCCAGACCGCTTATCAGGGCATATTACCTGACATATAACAGGCCAGGTCATGCCAGACTTTTTTCGTGAACTGGTCAGACCTAGGCTTTTTAAAAAGCCTATTTACTTTAACAGACCAAACTTTAGGCCATCCAAAAGGCATATTAAGCCTAACAGGCCGGCCTACTTAGTTATATTATGCAATATATTTATATTATACAATTTTAATATAAGTAATATTATAATATATATGTAATTTTAATATAAAAATGTATACAAAAATATAATTTAATTGTTAGTATTAGAAAAGTCTAATTAAAAGTAGAAAAATTAGCATATTTAAATATATACATGATAACATATTTTAAAATTATATAGTATAACATGTTTTTAAACAGACTAATAGGTCAGACTGGGCTTTTAAACAAGTCAGACCTAGACTTTGAAATTTTTTTAAACATGTTAACATGTCAGGCCCACGCTCCTATATGCTATATAAGCTGAGCCTGTTTGAAGCAAAGTTTGTCCTGGTCTGACCTGTTTCCACTCTTATCAACAATACGCCAACCGCTTCTTTAATTATTTATACTATCACCTTTTATTTCTTCTTTTTTGCTTTATGTTCAGAATGCACCAAAAACAAAATACCATTTAAGTAGGATCATTAATTTTTTCTCTATTTATTTACTTTAATAAAGAAAATATTAAATAAATATAAATATGAAAATATCAAATAATTCATTCTTGAACTTCTAAATAAAACAAATAAATATAATTAATTGTTTTTGAAATGGACAGATAAATAGAAGTGGAATAATATATTTTAAATTTATTTTTAATAAATCATATTGCTCATATTTATCAACTCTTTAGAAAGTATTAATGACTATTTTTATAACGTTTTCTCTACTTGGAGAAATAATAAGTGAAAATGAATAAGTATAATTATTATAGATATTAAATATAAATAATAGTACCAATAAGGAGTTGATATCATGATATAAGGCCCAATTGAGTCCTCATATATTGTATAATATCAAGGGTTAACGTTTGATCTCTATGAGTAATTCTTGATGGGATGAATATGTACATTAAAATGATTAATTCTCTATACTATAAGGTGATACTATTCATCAATATAAAAAAAGGCACAGTAGTATAACATTACCTAAGTTTAATAAAGGAGTCCAATATTATTACTATTATAGTAATTATTATTATTAGGGTTTTGCTAACAAGTATCTCATCAAGGAAAGGAATGTAAACATAAAAAGTGCATCAGAAAGAACAACTAAAATTTTTAGGGGTGTTTTAGGGAAAAGTTATATGATGCAAATACATAACTAACTTGTTGTTTGCTTTCATTTGTTTATATTAAGATATCCGATCAAAATATTATATACAGTTTCACTTTGGTTTTGATCAATTTTTTATGAAAAATTGACACTGCATATATACTTCAAAACTCATAAACATGACTAAAATACTAAGTCTAATATACTTTAAAATGACAATAATATTATCATAACTTTGTCACAATAATGTTTACATATATCAAGTCAACAACCTTATTCATACTTTCATAGCACCATGTTAATGTAAACAAACAAATAGCTATCACATAAATTAAAAGAATTATATTTATAAAAGGATGTTGTCATTAAAATAAATAAGAAACAATTGGACATACTAAGTAATTGACATTAATTTCTTCATTTTGGGAGTCGGTCAGATGATGAAGAAGGATGACTTAAGGAATGAAATGCCACATTACTTATGATGAAGAGACGTTAATGTGCAATTTATGGAGTTTAGAATATAAAGAGAATATACTCATTTCATTGTAAAACTATACCACTCCCTCTAGTATTTTATAAGATTCTCTTGGACAATTTCATATGAACTACTTAATATTGTTAATATTAATGTTGTTTATTGAGCTGTCCGACTTCTTATTGGAGTTGAAAACACTTCTGGTTTATAGTTTTAATCGAATTAGAGGCTGGATTGCTTTGAAACGGAAGGAATGTGTTAAGACTAGTTTTCCATAAAATTTAAAAAAATGGAAAACTAGTCTTATGTTTTCTACTCTGGTCAAAAAAGATTGTGATATATTACTTCAATATAATTATAGATAATTATTAATTACATAAAATTTTGCATTTATATATAATTATATATATTTATAGATAATTATTAATTATATATGAAATTACCCGGTCCGACTGCGTAATTTAACCGTTTAAATTAGTTAAACTTAATACAAGAACTTTTTCAGTTTAACATCCAGCTCGAGTTTTACAATATTGATTAAAATCATTAAATCGGTTAACAATTAGATGTAATTCTCCAAAATTTCCCTCTTCACTAAACCTCGTTTATTTTATTTTTCTACTCAATTAATTAACAAATTTCTCCTTCTAATTAATTAATGGAGGAGTATTTTGCAACAAAATCAATTAATGTACATAAAATTTTGAAAAGATCCTATAAAAAGTATAAAAACTAAGAAGAGAGAAAGAAAGAGGTCAGAAATAGAAAGAGAAGAAATAAAGTAGATTTTTGTGATATTTGGTATAAGAGAAGAAAAAAATAAAATGAAAAGAAAGAATTATTTTTTTCTCTTACTCTTTTGTTTTGTTTGATAGAAATTGACAAGAGAAAGATAATTTTTTGATTCAAATGACCAAAATATTCCTAAAGTAAAGAAAAGAGAGAGAAATTTTTTTTTATTATTAACTAAAAATAAATATTATAATTTTAAATTATAGATTTTATTATAATATCAATTGAATTTTTTAATTGATCTTTTTTATATTCAAAAAAGACTTATGTATATTAGTAGTATTTAAAACCAATAAGTTGAGAAAATAAAAAAATTGAAGGACAATTTTGATATTTTATCCAAAATTTTCATTATCTCTTCACTTTCTCCTTAAATCCGAGAGAAAGAATTTATGGTGGGACCCTCTCACTTTTTTTTTTCTTTTCTCCTTTCTTCTCTTCACAACCAAAGAGAAGAAAATTTCTATTTCTCTTCAATTATCTCTTACCCTTTTCTCTCCACTCTAATTCACCTCTATTGAAGAGATGCTAAAATCTCAAAAAAGCTCTTATTAAAAGGATGAGAGAAACTAACAAGAAGTTTGTCTACTATCGTAAGGTCTCATTTGATCCTAAATAAACCAAAAAGTCAATGATTAATATTGAGATAATATTTGTTATGAAAGACATGCACTCCAAAAATAATTATTTTTTTACTCATGTAGTGAGAGTATACCTTTGGTTATAAAAAAAAGTGAGAGAAAATAATACTTGTTTTAGATTTTTCAAAACTATACCAAGGTGAATCCTTTTCTCTCTTTCTTATATCGATAATTAATTCAAAAGCAATCTCAACCTACGGCCACTTCTTTACACATTTCCAAGTAATGGTTACACATCAAATACAATTATATAATTCATACACATAAACACAGAGGAAAAGGAATTAATATGGGTATTTTGGTTAAAATAAAACAAAATTTTACATTAATAAATGAATTACCCATTAACCTGAAATAACTATAGTTTGAGAATGAATGAAGCGATTTAAATGATGATTACCCATCATTTTTACTTTAATAGAAGCCTAATTTAAATTTTAGTTGCAATCACGATTACACATTCCTAAAACTCTAACATCGAAGATTATTATGGAAAATGTACTTAATATGCCCATAATTGTGGTTATAATATCATTTCCAAAACTTCACATTCCATATTCAATTACGATCACAAATGCAATAATGGGATTTCCACCTTGGCTTTAGTGTTGAGACAGAGTAAGGTCACGTTGTTCAATAATGGATTCGTACCTCAATGGCTTTCTCTTTCTATTGGATTTAATGGTACACTTGGAATCTTAAATAACATGCCTCGTGCGTTCTTTTAACCACTGCCACGGTCCAACACCATAGTTTATGAGAACCTTTGATCATTAAGGTTTTCAGATGCTGTGGTCGGTGCCAGAATCCTCTGTGCCACGAAGCTTCGTCCTCTAATGTGCACCTAAACCCAACACTGAAGTATATACTCTCTTTGACTAGAGAAGGAAAAGGAACAAAGGTGAATCAATGTATTGGTCAGACTTAGACATGAGTTCAAGAACAATGTCACTATTATCTTGTCTGAATTAATGATTATCCATAATATTATAAATGAGTGATCTTAAGTCTTAACATAATGATTAAGAAATTAAACAAGTTTTTTTAAAGTTGTTAGTGTCTGTATTTTATAGTCACTTTTGATTTTAGTCTATTAATTTAGATTAAGTATGTTAAGAAGGAGCTAAATACTTTAAGAAATACAAGGATTAAAATTAACATGTTTTCGTTTCTACATTTACCAGTTACATTCTATTTAGTTGTTGTATTTTTAAGAATTTTGTCCTCCATGTTAGCATTTATCATCTAAAGTTGATGTAGAGGACTAAAATTGGAGTGATTAAAAACTAAAAACAATACAAGGATTAAAACCAATATCAACTATGAATATAGGAACAATATTATATTTAAGCTAATATGTTTTGAGGAAAAAAATATATGCAAAATGTATGAGTTTTATAATTATTATTGTATTATTCATCATTCATTTTAATCATCATTAACTTACAAATTTAATCTATGTACTTTGTGATAAAATTCACTAATTATGACTACATAGTACATAAGTAGTAGATAATATGCAGACACTATTAAAAACTATACTTTTTTTGTTAAGAAAAATTCAATAATTAGATATAAAGCAGTCAACCCAAATACAAATCCACAATCAATCACAAATGGTTACCACTACTTATATGGGAATTACAAGACCTATGGTCAATGCAATATTGAGGAAAATCATAAAAGATCTTCATGTTTTCTAGGGACAAATGTATTTTTCCAATGTTAAGTAAATGAAAATGAGACCGACACTAGATCTAACATTTTAAGAAATGACATCTAGTTCTCTCTTATACAAGACTTCATTATACAACTCAAATTTGGAGATATCAAATAATTTACAGGAAATTACATGGATCTCCCATGAATTTTAATGAAATTATATATATTACTTTTTTTCTTTTCACTTACACATACTTCCTTTTAGTATAACACTATTAATTAAAAGTTAAAATAGATAATAAAATACTAAAATACCCTCTCCTTTAAACAACTCATATTTTCTTTCTCCCTCTCCCCGAGTAACAATGGTACTGCAAGTGCAAGTGAGCATGTTTCGTATATGCAACTACTTATCATCTATGTATTGGATAAATCCTCATGTGCACCTAATAAGTACTGGCCCTAGTTATAAACCCGGTAGTTTTACTAGAACCATTTTGCAGACTAGAATCATTTGGAATACCCATCCATCATAATTTCAAGAAATCTGGGTGGTGAAATTTAATTATTATTATTGTTCTTATTACTTATTTATGTTATAAGTTATGATTCTTTAATATTGAAGTGAATGTTTTGGATGAGAAGTTTTTAGCAGCAACTTTTAAATGATCATTGTCTATATTTCCAGTTTTTTTGTTGTTGTTGCTAATAGTACCTTATTATTAATATCGACAGCAAACTTGATACTGGACAAAAACTTTAAGTGAACATTGTCCAATCGTATTATGATTATAGTGCTTTGAAACATTTTATGAAGTAAGTTGTGAGCAATATATTGATTATAATTCTTTTAAGTATTTTATCAAATAAGTTCTGAGCAGTAAATTGTGAAGTTATAAAATAGTATTTTTGTCATAATATTTTATCAAATGACATATAATATCCATATGATATTGTTATTTAATAGTCTACTAACGGCAGAGATAATCAGTATATGCCTATATATACATTAAGGATAATTCACATAGGTATAAAGAATGAAGGAATGATTTATATAATTTCATTGAAACTTAGGAAGATCGATATAATTTACTCAATACTTTGTATAAAGATAATGTACTTTTCCAATTTAACACGTACCAAATTTAATAGTGATTGAAGGCTGAAGATTTTGACTGAGAATCTGTTGATAAACTTAGTTACCTTTAAACGCGTATTTCATATTACTATAGTGTTATAGTCTTGTCCTTTTTTACTATTATATTTGATAAGTCAGGAATCTATTGGAAATGATGTTTTGTTTCTTCTGTTATACAATAGGAAAAAATAATAACATAATGTACAGAAATACTTGAATTATATCTTCTTATAAGACAAACTGAGTTAGATGCATTATATTTTAATTTGTAAATCTATCCATCATTAATGTCTATGTGGTGATTATCCCAAAATTAACCTTCGAAAATATTAATTTACTTTTTTTTCATTTGATTTTTCAATCGAATATATTCTTCTTTCAATATGCAATTACAGAAGTTTTCAATTAAAAAACCCTTATCCATAGCCATCAATAGTTTCCCAAATGAATATTTATTCATTCAGGTATAAATATGTAATTGGTAATCAAAATATAATGATAAAATCATTGAAATGATGGTTCATTAATTAAGTCACCTATCAGTAAAATTAATATATATATATATATATATTATAGTAATATTAATATAAATAATGTAATCAATTTACAGTAGTTAACCAAGCAAAATGTATGTTATGATGTAGGCCACATTCCATGTGAACAAAAAAAGGTGATGTTGTTATGTTCAATTCTTCACAAAAACACTTTATAAAACTAAGTCATTTTAGTCATTTATTTTTAAACAAAAAACAAAAAAGTGATTGACATGACTGGTAAGATATTCCCATAAACCAAATGATATGATTAATTTTTACTCATATAACTATATGCATGATCGATATGGTTATTATTATAATGTAAGGACACCTTTTCATAAGTACTTGTGGTATCATTTCTTCAATAAAAAACAATAACACATGACTGATTACTTATAATTGAAAATAAAAATATAATATGAGTATTAATTTTTTTTATAACGAATAGTATCCTTCACCCCATAGGTGATGAGTTAATTTTTTTTTTAAATATGTGATTGACTCTCTCAACAAATATTTTCGCAGGAATTAAACATTTAATATAATACAATATTTAAGATCCCATAAAATTTTATACTACTAAACCATGTTTTATTAGTATATGAGTACTAGGTGTTACACATGTATTATTCTCATTAAAATCCAAATACATAACTAATAATGTCTAAGTATTATCTATACACATTATAGTTTTATTTGTGTGCGGCAGACATTTTGTGTTGTCGGCCATATTCTTATTTTAAAATGTTAAGTAATTAATTTGTATATATTCATTTTGTAGAATTAAAATGTCTTTTTGTATTGTATTTACTTTATATTATATATTTGTATCTTTATTGAAATATGCAACTTATAATTAATGTGTTTGAAGTTGTTACATAAGATTATATAATTTTTTTAAATTAAAATATTGAAGGACAAAATAGGAATATATAAATTATACCATGATGACAGTTAACCATGTTTTAGTTTTATATATAGTATAGATATATATAATTCAAAGTGCATTAAGTTGAATATTGAATATCATCTAAGAGTTCTTTACAGAAATCAATACATTCTATATTATTGATATTTACGTTGATCCTTAAATAAACTTTAAAAATAATACATATAAATGATAGATGATATACTAATTACATATTTTTTATATTAATGATATAAAATATTAAACTTATTTTCTATAACTTATAAATAAATGCTAGTTGATATTATTTTGGCTACAATTGAAGTTTTCTCTTTACTTATTTTCCATTCAATGACTCACCCTTTTATATTTTCCTTTTTCGTTTTAAAGTTGGCCTATAATGCACAAACGAAACTAATATATGTTCTTAATTACCCTCTACTCCTCTAGGATGGTGTACTCGTCATGATGACGTAGTTGTGTATTTGAGTGCCTCCTGCATAGTACTCATGTGGTTTCATTTTTCCTCAAATTGTAAGTTCACAATAAACATCTCCCATATGGGAGAAACAAATTGTTCTTTTTGCATTCATATTCAATGATAAAGTGTTATCTCATTATATATAATAGATAAAAATATTATATGATTCTGGTTTTTTACTTTGTTTTTGATGTATTTACCTCTTTAGTATTGAAGAGGATCTAACTCTACCTTAAAAGTAAAGCAATGTTAATAAAAAATAAAAAAATAAAAGAAGAATCCATAACCAAGTTGGAAAAACATTAGTAGCAGTCACAATTTTAAAGTAAGACAAGTCTTTATACAACCAACCTAACAAGTTAACTATAGAAAGAAGAAAGCCCACCCCTATCATGTGGTAATATAAGTAAACATGATTATTAGGGGTATTTATATCCATCTAGTTCGTTTGAATCAATCTAGTTCCACAATTATTAAATACACTATTACCATCACTACTACTACTACTATTATTATTATTATTATTATTATTATTATTATTATTATTCTTTAAATCTAAATTAGACAAAAAAAAAATCGAAAATTAGTCCAAAATAAATAGAAATTACAAAACAGAATGCATATGGATTGTTTAATTATTTAGTTTTTTATAACTAATAGGTTCGGTTCGATTTTTTTCCAACTCTAAAATTCAGACTGGTCCAAACAAATAAAAGTAAGATGACAAAGCTCTATGCTTAACACTTTAAGCATATAACACTTGTTGTTGAATATTATTTTTTTCCAATGTTGAATGTTTTTTTTTTGTTGTTGTTTGAATACTATTTTTTTTGTTGGCTATGCTTATATTGTTTGTTGGTTTTTTCCTCTTAATTATACTTAATATTTTAAAGTGTGTTGCCAATAAAAAAATATATTTTAAAATGTATTATGCTTAAAATGTTAATCATTTTTATGAGTTTCCAAATGTATATACAATATCAAACTTTTATAAATAAAGAGCCAATCCAAATTGAGCGGAAATGGCATACAATATTTGTATAAGATTGAATTGAATTTTTTAATATAAATAAATTAAACTAAACTAGACATCAAATTAATTGTGTGTTTGGATCACACCAATACAAACCAACCACTAATGTCCATAATCATTATTATTATTCTTATTATTTTCCTTTCATTATTATTAAATAGTCCTTTTCATGGTGAGTACAGTTGGTGCTATATATTCGCAACTCATCCTCCAACACTCCAATCCTTTCCCCTTGCTCATACTATAACAATCCCCCCAAGATTCAAAGTTTGAGTTAACCAAATACACATAGATACATAGTCTTTTCTCTTATCAACATTCAAACCCTAGATCAGTTTTCAGCAAATAGTGAAATACGAAAATAATGGGTAACAACTTAAGGTGTTGTCTAGCTTGTGTTCTTCCTTGTGGGGCACTAGATTTGATCCGAATAGTCCATTTGAATGGCTATGTAGAAGAGATTACACGTTCAATCACAGCAGGAGAGGTTCTTAAGGCCAACCCTAACCATGTCCTAAGCAAACCAAGTTCTCACGGCGTTGTTCGCCGGATTTTGATCCTCTCGCCGGAGACTGAGCTAAAGAGGGGCAACATATACTTCTTGGTCCCGTCATCATCGTCGCCAGAGAGCAAAACTTATGCCGGAAATTTAAGCATTGATGACAGTGATCTCAAGAAGAAGTTTCCTTCAAAGAAGACCAAGCAGTGTTCATCATCACCACACCACAAAGGATACCTTGTAGGCAATGATAATAATAAAGTCCCAAAAGAGAAGATTAAACCCTCACGCCGAGATCGCCGGAGAGGCCGTGTCGGAATATGGCGGCCGCATTTAGAGAGCATCTTTGAAGAATAGTTGTAATTCTGTATAGATACCGGTCCGTGCCGGAGTCTGGCATGCCGGGAAGGAGAGGAAGAACCAGAAAAATGGTCCTGTCAATTAAATATATTGTAACGAGTCCTTTTTTCTTCTTCTTTTTTTATATACGTACGTGGGTAATTGATTATGTAGATAAAATTTTACCTTGCACTATATTTCTTTTTTGTCTTTGCACTATTTTATTTTTGTGCAGCTGATTGCCATGGCAGAATTGAATTTTATCACTTATGCTTTATTTGCTTGATTAGAGTGAAAAAAAATAAAAAATAGGTAAATTGGTGAAAAAATGACATGTACCAAAAAAAAAATCATGTCTTAATATCCATAGCTAATGAATTTCCAACAAGTGAAGTAAAATTGTTAGTTTATCTTTCTATATCTTTTCATTTTAATAAAATATTATTTTTTAATTGGATTGAAAAAGTAAATATTGACACCAAATAAGACAAGTAAGTTCCATTCAAATAGATAATAATCTTTTGTGTTTTTTGTTTCGATGGTTGCTTGAAAACTCCTCTCTCCCAAAAAATTATATATTTGTCTTTAACTAATCAGATTTCATCAAGTAATATAAAAGTATTACTTTTTGTTTTAAGAATTTTTTATATTTAAATGACACATTTTAATGGAATAAGACAAAAAAAACAAGAACAAGAATGAGGACAAATCATCTTTATTACTAATTGCACAAGCCAAGTTATGACCTCAAGTTATATCTTTCCTCTTCTTTTATTTGTTGTAAGTGGTAACTTTCCTGAATTGTAGTTGGGTAAAGAATGTGATTAAAGTTGTGGTTATTGTGATTATGCAAAAAAATATATAATGTCATAAATACTTTGGATAAAGTTATGATGAGATTTGTCTATTACTTTTTGTAAATGATTTTTTCATTGAAATAGAAAGTTATTTTTTTTAATATTACAAAAAGTATCCTCTAATATTTTCAAAGTGAGTAAATGTCTCTCCAACAACTGTCTATTTCAGGAATCAACCTTTAATCTTTCTGAGGATTTAGCAAAATATTACATCATTAAACTAATACATTGTTAACAATAATAAAAAGAAACCAAGTATGGGGAAAATCACCAAACAATAAAAAAGGAAACCAAGTCATCTAGGCCCAAAAACCTAACATCTAATTTTTATTACATTTCATATGGAAGTTAGGGATAGAATTGTGAGAGCACAAAATTGAGAGAGATTAAAGAACTGTATTAGGTGAATCTGACACCACTTTTTAATCCCAAAATAAATATTAAGAAATAATTAGTAACGACATTGAATTATATATTTGACATAAACATTAATTAGGGAAGAAAAGGACAGATTGATAAAACATTAAAAACCAAAAACGGTGGGGCTTTCTAACCAAAAGAGAAAAAAAGTATCTGTATCTGAAACTGATTTCAAAATAAATGATATGGGTAGCTTATCTTGTCCATAAAAAAATACATTATTTTAAGTTCTCAAATAGCGACATCTACACGCTACATTCATGAAGAAACAAAAATAAACAAGCTGGCACATCTTCCTTAACTTATTTCCTATTAATTTCTCACATGGATTCCTCAATCATCTCTCCTATAATTAGACAATTCTATGCAGACTCCAACTCATTCGTATATTGTTATACTAATTCGTTTGGACTATATATCTACTTCGGCTTCAATACTCTAGATCATATTCATTGATGCAAATGTGGTTTCTTGTCTTAGATATTTCTTGATGATTGGTGAAATATCAATCTTAGAATCTTGAATCTCATGATTCTCACATATAATATAAAACAAAGATACAAAGTCATATATGAATCTATGTTCTTTGATCTACTCCTTTAATATACATTTTGAGAGAGTTTTGATATGATGATCTTCCTCAACCAAATATTTAATTCCTTTTAGGACCTTCGTTTTCTCTCTGATGGGGAGATGTGAAAAATATTTGTGATTTTGTGTATTAGGGACCATAACCGTTCCTTATGTGTTAACTTATATGATTCTCATTATCCCTTATAGGTTAACCGTTTGAGTATTCACTCATTAAGCTCATATACATTATCAGTTTCAGAAGTTCTATGAGTTATCAGAAATTAGATCACTTATTTTGTAACCTAAAGTAAATAGCCAATATGATTATATTAAATATATGATATTCACCTTAATTAGAAATTATGAATTTCTAACTATCTCCCACTTGGACTTCATATTTTTCCTGAAACAATTATATCACATATTCTTTAGGCGCATATTTGTATACTATTTATATTTAGACTTCTCCTTAATACAATCTGGTCCATCTCATATATCAACTATGGAACCACTGCGACATTCATCACATTCAAATGTGACTCGACCACGATGTTCACCATACCAATATACTAAATGACATAGATCAAATATGGATGAGTAACATGGAAATTTCATGCAATATGATCTTAAACATGTCTATTTCTGACCGATCCTTCTTTTTTCTTTAGTGAGATCAATCCAAAGTCCTTAATTGCAACACAATAGTTACAATACCCAAGTTCAAAATGGAACAATAAACCATCAACTTTATTATGCATAAAACATATAGACTCCCACTGAACTAAGGTATCCTAAGGAGCAATACTCATATGAGCTATCAAACCCTTTGTCAGTGGATCAACTAGCATAAAATTTGTCCATATATGTTCTATATAGATTTGTTCATTTTGAACACTTTCTTTAAAAACCAGAAACTTAATGTCAATAAATTTTGACATTGTAGAACTCTCGTTATTGTTGGAGTAAAGAACCGTGAACTTACTATCACAATAAATTCTTTGTGGTCTTTTAATACCATCGACCACACGTAAGCCAATGAAAAAATTCCACAACCATATGTCATGGCCTGATGTTTCAAAACAAACCATGAACTCCACAACCATGGTTGAAGGAGCTATAAGCATATGCTTAGCAAAATTCCAAGAGATATCACCTTCAGCCAAGATAAACATATATCCAGAGGTAAAGTGTCTATTGTCTAGACGCCCAAAAAATCGGAGTCAAAGTACCCAATGATCCCATCAAAATACGAGGTAATAACTTGATGAAATTTGTGATTCCATTGATGAGAAGCTTGTTTAAGGTCATAGATGAATTTCTTTAAATTGCATATCATAGACTTTGAGCCAATTTACACAAAGTTTTCTGGTTGTACCATATAGATCATTTCTTTAATGTCACCAGTTAGAAAGGCAATCTTAACATTCATATGATGTAGCTCTAAATCAAAATGAGCTACTAGTGCTAATATTATTCTAAAAGAATCTTTCGAATATACTTGAGAGAAGATTTTTTTATATTCAATGTCTTCTTTTTGAGTGAAACCTTTAGCAACTAGACAGACTTTATATCTGTCAATATTACTCTTTGAATCCCTCTTGGTTTTAAATATCCATTTGCAACCAATAGGTTTCGCACCTTCAGGTAATTCGACAAGATCCCAAACGTCATTATCATGTACAAACTCCATTTCATCCTTCATGACATTAATCTACTTTTAAGAGTTAGAACTTTTCATGGCTTGACAAAAGTTCAATGGATCATCTTCTGTTAACCTGATGTCATCCTCATGTTCTTGAAGAAATACAATATAATTATCAGGAATTGCACTTCTCCTCACTCTAGTGGATCTCCTTAATGACACTTCTACTTCTTGAGGTTGTTGAATTTGTTCTATAGGTAATTGATGGAGAATCTCATTATTGTCTTGTTCAAAAATATTGTCAGGGACAATATTTTGAACATTATCTTCTATTACCAAATTTATTCTTTGAATGATAATAAGCACAAGAACTTGTTCACCATTAGTGATAGGTTCTTTCTCAAAGACAACATTCCTTATGTTATCTTCCTTCCCAAAATCAAAATTTCCAAGAAATCTTGCATTTCCCATCTCAAAAAAAGTCTTGAAGTGGGATCATAAAATTTATAGTCCTGAGAGAATTCAGTATAGCCAACAAAATAGCAGTTAACTATTCTTGAGTCCAGTTTTCTTTCATGCGGCCTGTAAGGTCACGCCTTAGCTGGACAACCCCAAATGTGCATGTGTTTTAAGATTGGTCTTTTATTAGTCCAAAGTCCATATGGGTTAACTGGTTTATTTGACACCTTATTAAGGATGTAAACTATGGTCTTTAATGCTCCCCAAAGAGACTATCGTAAGGAAGATTGACTCACCATACTTCTCACCATATCCTGAGTTTGATTTAATCACTCAACAATATCCTTCATGCTAAGTTTGTCTTGCATAGTGTATTGTAGAACAATTCCACATTCTCTAAGGAAAAACACAAATAGCTCTTTGACATCATCCTTATTGTTCTTTCTTTTCTTATTCTGAGAGGTCCTAGCTAAGTGAGCACTTTCAATCTTATCTTTCTACAGCCTCTCTTCCTCTTGCACATAGTCCTTCTGAGTGTTATAACTCACTTTGAATTGCCCAAAGTGTGCGGGAAGCGGGATCAAAACCAAGTGCATGAACAAGTCATCACCATGCTCTAACTTAAGTGACTTGAGTTTTTGATGCGAGATTAGACATCTCCATAATGTACTCTCTTATCTTCCCTTTGTCTTTATACTTCATGGAGATGAGTTTAGCCACACAAAAAACTATTCGTCTTCGCCTTTTCATTTTTGGCAAAGTATGGTTCTATTTTTTCAAGGAACTTCCTTGCACTCTGATCCTCAGAAATAGAGTCCCAAAACGCCTCTGGAATAGAGCGTTTCATGATCATTAGACACATTCGGTTAGAGTGTTCCCATTTCTAATTTTTAACCTCATCGAGGATTTCTGGAGTAGAAATGAATTTCTCCACCTTAAAGTGCCAGATCTAAATCCATACAGCTGAGGATAATTTCTAAGGCTTCCTTCTACACCTTAAAGTTTGTCCCATTGACCAATGAGATGTTCTTAATTTGACCAGAAATATTTGCAGCACTCGTAAAAGAACAAAACAAATTACAATCATTCTTACAATTAATTCATATTAAATATTGATACTTAAATTCAAATGATGATGAGACACATCACGAGTTACCTAGCACAACATTAGTATTCAATCTTTAAACAAAAATATTAATTTGAAAGTGATACACTCAACGTAGTAATCAAACATTGATAATCATTCATGTCAAACAATAAATCTTTCTTAGGCTGACTTACTATTCACATTCGAAAGCCATATGATTATCACATTTATTGCTACAAGCATGCTTGTAATTTGGCCCAAATAGTAATCTTTCTTTTGGCCGACCACTATTCACATAAAATACAAATATACAATTGACTTGATATTTTATATCAATCAATAATGACACTCTTTTTTGTAATGATCAAACATTAATCATAACGCATATCAAATAATAAACTCTTCTTTGGATTGATTTATCATTCACAAATGCAACTTTATAATAATCACATGTTTACCATCACATGTGTGTATACAATCCGACCAAATAATAATCTTCATTTGGGCCAATTAATACTCGCATGGATACATATATGCAATAACATCTGACATTTATTATGAACAATTCATATAAAATATGTCACTTTGGCGACTTCTTGTTTAATAGGTTCAGTTAAAATATCAAACAATTTTATTTTCCAAAAGAAAAAACCATTTAGTTGAGTTTGATTCAACATAACCTTAATCCAAAACAAGTATTATTTATATCCACATATAAATACGTATATTCATTATAGCCTATTGGTAGCATTACATCATTCTCATCATAATGACTGTATTTCGAATTACAATAAGGGTCCTTTTAAATTTTCCATAAAAAATATATTATTATTTTATACATGATTAAACATGGCATGGAAAGCTGTCCAAACAGAAACAATGTTTCAACAATAACAACAACTTAATAATGCAACCAGCCACCAACCAACACAACAAACCATAAGTGTTGCAACCATTTAAACAAACAAGCCAAGTAATATATAAAACAAGACATGTTCACATAATAGACTCATCACAAGATACTTAGCACAACATCAAATTCTAGTCTTTGGACAGAGAAATCAATTTGTAAGTGATACTCTCAACGTAATGATCAAATATTAACAATTAGTGCTGTTAAACAATAGTCTTTCTTTGGACCAACTATTATTCACATGAAAAAAAACTTTAGAATCGTTACTTATTTATTATCACACATATGTTATTATTTGGCCAAATTGTATCTTCCTTTAGGCCGAACACAATTCGTATAAATAATATCATACTCATCTGTGTAATCTTAATCAATTTCCATAATAGAGGTTACTTTGGCAACATATTGCATAAATTAATTCCAAAAATAATTATCAGATTAAAAAGAAAATAATATGAGTCCATTATAAAAAAATATAATCTTGAAATTAAAACCTTCAGATTTGATATCTTTTATGATTAATAAATCTAATCCCATAATATAATTCCAAATAAAAAAAGATATATTACATATATATATATATATATATTTATATTAAATGCAAATTGGATCCAGATTGAAGAAAGAAATACAAATGCAAATCATTGTTGAAATTCCAAATCAAACATGATCATGCATATCTTAAAACATATATGTAACACTATATATATACACTTTCATACACTAACATAGTAAAATATATATAATTTTAAGCATTAACCGTAATCATTATATATATATATATATATATTAATTTTAATCAGTAATTCCGAACATCACAACAACCTCAAGTTGAAAACAATTACATATGTATATATGTGTATTTTAATTCACAATATAATCAAGCTCATGAATTTCATATTGTATATGTATAAAATAAAAACATATCTTAACACATATATACCTTATACATATACTTTAACAAATTACAAAATTATAAAGTGACAAAAATCAATGTCCAACAGTAAGACATTAGTGCATATATAATAAACATATAGCATAACAGAGTCATAAAAGTTAATGCAACGTTCATGCACAGATCTGAGTATATACTTCAACACATGTTGCAATGATTCATAATACAAATTAATCATAATTCAAATAAGCGGAAGCAGATAAACATTATACTCATTATTCCTAAATACCCAATTTTCATAACCAACAGCGGAAGCATAAAAATCCTCAAATTTAAAAATTAGGATTCATAAAAAATTGGGGAAGAAACATCTTTAAAGGAGAACCATAAAATTCACAACGTCAACACTCTATACCACTTGTTAGATATTTCTTGATGATTGGTGAAATATCAATCCTATAATCTTGAATATCATGATTCTCATACATAATATAAAACAAGAATACAAAGTCATACCTGAATCCATGAATTCATGTTCTCTGATCTACTCCTTTAATATATCTTTTGAGAGAGTTTTAGTATGATGATATTTCTTAACCAAATCCTTAATTTCTTTTGGGACCTTCGTTTTTCTCTGATGGGGAGAGGTGAAAACTATTTCTAATTTGGTGTATTGGGGACCATAACCATTCCTTATATGTTAACTTATAGAGTTCCCATTATCCCGTATAGAGTTCCCATTATCCCGTATAGAGTTCCCATTAACCCAAAATAAATAGCCAATATAATTTTATTAAATATATGATATCCACCTTAATTAGAAATCATGAATTTCTAACAACTAGCTAAAAAAAATGCTCTTTTTTATTCTTATTAGCTTTTCATTTTTAACCACATAATTTAAAATATACTACAATTTAGTTAATATTATTTTAATGGAGCAAAGTGTCATCGAAATAATTATTTTCTCCCGCTAGGATCTCTCACAAAAAAACAAATCTTTGGAAATGAATAATGATTCTCCACTAATAAAAATACAAATGAATGTTTCTCCATTTAATTTTAATGACAAATGTATAGTTTTATTATAATTAAAAAGATAAATGTATTATTAAAATTTGTATTTTCCTTTATTTTTTAAAGTACTTGTCTCTTAATTAATAAAGAAGATCATACCTCTTTGGGAATAAGGTTAAGTGTATAAGGATAGTCCCTTTACAATATTAATTTGCACATACACATAACCCTAAAAAAGAAAAATGTAATAGTATAAAAGTTTTATAAATTGTATTTTTAATTATCATTGACTCTTCAAAAAGCAACAGAAATAAATAATAGATAATATACTGATTGTATATCAAATTAAATAGGCATAAGACCCTTTGAGGCTTTCACTTAGACCAATACACATTATTAGTGTCATCTAAATTATTAAAAAGAGTATATAAGTGATTTTTTTCTCAAACATGATCTTAATTAACCATTTATTCAAAACATTATTATTAGTTGATGAAGTAACATTTAATTTTATTATGTTAACAAAACCTGTGTGTTGATGAGTGGTCACGTATTTAGTTTATAATTTCGAATTTGTTTGGATATTGTAAAATAACACCACTTCAGTAAATATTTTGTATTTATTTTGTAAATAAAACTTAGTGACTCATTTTAAAACTGATTTGTCCTAACACTCAATTTAACTAAAGGAAAGGGGAAAAAGTTGCTGCCTATGTTAATAAACTTTTAACAGTCTAAAACCTTGAGAAAATTAATTTTGCATCACTATTCAAACAATGTTGAATCACACTTGATTAAAAGAAGGTCAACCAACATGATATGTGATATAGTCAAATTAATAATTCCCGCGTACAATTAAATACTCAAGTTTCATAAATAATGTAAAGCAAATACTAATGGATGACCTTTACTAAGGACACTTGTTAAGAAGATATATTGGAAAGTATTATTACCGTAACTTGTAACAATTATAAATGACATGAAATAATACATACTCATTGAGTTACGACTAAATCGCTATCTTTAAGACGTTTCGTGACACTGCCCAAAATGTGCAAACAAACTATCAACCATGCCGTCCCCAAGATAAAACAGTCTAGTTCTCTGTTATACGATTTCTTACTGCATTGTAAGAATCGCTCTCGAATACACCCACAATATGGCTACCAATGTCAATTCTCGAATTCCCACAGTATGATTACCCATGCCAATTCTTTTCCACAATACTGACTACCAGTGTCAGTTCTCGAAATTCTCACTTTGGCTGTCTGTGCCAATTCTCAAGTGCCACAGAAAGAAAGAAGGAGCAGGTTATCAGAAACGCATGGCGGAATATAAGGGGGAGAAAGAGAAGTTGAGAGATCAATGTCTTCAACTTGGTGCTAATTATAATGAGAGAATGATACCTCTATTTATAGCCGAGGCCTCCAACGGCTCTCTAACTACTCTTTCACCAACAACTCTATTACCAACGACTCTATCATAATGGCCGAAATCTCCTCCAACGGCTCTCTAACGACTCTTTCCTTATTGCATATGTGTGTTGACTTGGTCAACACGCAGTCCAAGCCTAAAAGACCCCAAAATAAATAAATAAATATTTTATTAAAAAGAATGTTGGGCCGGAACTTAAGGCTTATAAAGCCTTTCAACTTCCCACCTCCAAGCAAAATGAGATTAATGAGTTTTTTCATCTCACTTCAAAGCATTATTCTTTCAATAAATTCCAACAGATAGCATGTACATTTTTATATTCTCTAGAAGAACTAACTTAGTGGCAACGATTCAATGAATTTTTTTACCATGAGTCTTAGTTGTGGATTCGAGTCACGGGTCGATCCTTTTATGTGGAATAAAATGTTGGAAAAGTATTTAAGCTTAAAGAGTACATACACACTCAATAAATTCATAGGTCTAGAGGAAATAATGTTAAGCTAACGTATTATATTAAAAATGACTTTTCTTATTGAACTTTGGTAGATATCTAGTTTGAGTGTCTTCTCTCTTGGATATGTAACTGTGAATACTCACTTTGTCCAGTCCATTGTTCAACATTTAGAATAGACTCAAGTGTATATTAGAGTTATTTTGTAAAATGTTGTTAAGGATGATGTTAAAGTTTGTTTGAAAAAAGCTTGATGGGCTAGAATCTACCTTTAAGTTTAACCATCAAGTCATCATCCTATTCATGTACATATATTAATATTGTGAATTTGTTTTTTTATTTATTTATTTTTGCAAGAATTATTATTTTTATATAAATACTCATAAACTGGTTCTAATAAAAAAAAAATACATTTATTTAATTCGAAATGGTCAGGTTGTCCCACCAATTGCCCAACCACAGAAATCATCTGGTCCATCTGAGAACGAGTTGTTGAAGGAACATATCAAGCTCTTAGAGGCGAAGCTAGAAGAAGCCAGAGACACACATGACAAGGATAATCTGGGTCTTGAAAAACTCAACAAAATCATCACCAATATGAAGAAGGATCAAACAAGCCTTAAAAGGAACTATGCTGAAATGTGCTCTCAGTCAGGAAAGGTTCGCCTAATTCGGACAGTAAAAGAAAAAGATGCAGAGATAGATGATCATATCGATCGGTTGAAAGCGCAAAGTCATGCCATACGCAAGGCTCAAGCCAAAGCAAAGGCTCTAGAACTCGAAATGGAGAAGATAAGGCAGAGTGAAAGGCAAGCATGGTCTATTGTTAAAGACTATCAGTTGATATTGGGTGAAGGACAACTGAAAGAAGATAACCTCAAAGCCAACCTCAAAGCTTCAGAGAAGACCTGCTATAATGCATTAACAGAAGCAAGTCAGCTATTAGAACAACTTTGAAAACTCAGAACTGCATATGATGAATTAGTGGCCGGCCAGGAAAATTGGCCAGATGATTGGAAGGGAGTACTCGAAGAAAGTCAATGGGAGATAAAAAAAAATGGGAAGGGAGATGTAGACAATTAGTTGATGATCTCGATGATTTTTCTGATGATTGGTTGAAACTGTTCTACGAGGCTAAACAAGAGATGACAATGTACCCGGAAACAGAGCTTCTTCCAGAAATGAAGGCATTTTTTTTCAGCTTGTGGGGGAATAGCTAGACAACTTAAGAAATGGCAGGTTGAGGCTACAAAAGAATTTTAGAAATAATGAATAGGAGAATAAACAATAAACGAATTGTAATCCTTTGCTTGTAGTATTAATAAGATATCTTGTTTTCGCAACTCTTTATATCTATGTGTGCAAATACAAAATTGACTCCCATTTACAAATAAATGTTATCTCCAAAAATGTTTAAAACGTCTTCTATTTAGATACAACCTTGGTCTAAAACTATATGTTTTCTCTAATAGTTGTCATCAACTACATGCGACTTTGTTGGGTACGCCATCAAATCACCAAATGTAGGGCAAGACGTTTAATGCTAACAACCTCTAACAAGAGAACGAACAAAGATGCAATCGAGGTTAGAAACTTGAAGTTTCATTCTAAAATTGACGTCAACGCAAAAATGAGACAATAGGGGCACGGCTCATGGTCGACAGAATGCGGGTCAAAATGTCTTGTTATACCGATCCTCTATACGAAAAGGAATTTAAATTTTTTTTTGCATGCATCATTTTTGTTCATTTAAATAAAATGAAAATTTTATCACTCATATATCATATAAACGTTGCTCCTAAGCATCCTTACCACACCAGACTGCAATCCAAGCTGATAGCAGACCAAGAATCCAGTAGCATTGACAATAGGTCTGAGTTTGCTGAAATCAAAGAGCAAATGAATCAGATGATTAAAATCATCTTGGTTATGCAAAAGGCTCGAGACTCTGGAGAAAATGCCACTTCCCCAGGTACCAGACAACCACAACCCGTACAAAATGTGGGTCCAAAGGCAGTTACTGGGACCAACCGTCGTAAGGGTGTTGTCATAAGGTATGAAGACACTACTGATGGTAAAGAAAAACAAGATTCAGCTGAGGAAGACGACGACGAGCAAGACGAAGATCCTACTCTTGATCTTCTTGCTAAAGGCAAGCCCACAAGCCACCAGGCTGAAACTAAGATAAACAAGGGTACCCCAAGTGACTCCTCAAGCCAAGAGAAGGCAGAGCTGAAGCTTATTAAAGAGAGGCTAAGGGTCATTGAGGGCACAAACTTTCCTGATGTAAAAAATGCATTTGAGATGTGCTTGGTACCATATGTGGTGTTTCCACCAAAATTTAAAACTCCTGAGTTCGAGAAGTACGACGGTACTTCCTGCCCGAAAAGTCACTTACATATGTACGCCAGGAAGATGACTACTCATCACGGAAATGGTAAATTGTTGATTCATTGCTACCAAGATAGTCTGACAGAGGCAGCCATGGGCTGGTACATCCGATTAGAGAAGGCTCAGATTAAAACTTTCGTCGATTTATCGAATGCCTTCATGAAGCAGTATAAGTATAATGAAGATGCTGCCCTCGACAGGGCCCAGCTTCAGAGCATGGTCAAGAAACCGGAAGAGAGCTTTAAGGAGTATACCCAACGCTGGAGAGCTTTGGCATCACAAGTCATACCTAGGTTGGAGGAAGAAGAACAATTGTCCATCTTTGTGGACACTTTGAAGGAACCTTATTATGACTATTTGGTGGGAGCTGTGGCATCCAGCTTCAACGCACTCATTAAAGTAGGAGAGAAAATATAAGGTCGTATAAGGAGCGGAAAACTAGCAGGAGATCAGTCTAAGTCGGATACAGGGAAGAAGCCCAACTTTATGAAGAAGAAAGAGGGATAGGCTCTTGCAATGTTCACTAAGCCGAAGGGATATAAGGCCCAAAACTCCAAATATCAGGCCTCATACAATGCTGCACCTTCCACACAACCCAACTACATAGCCCACAATAACAACAACCAAACCCGCCAAAACTATAACCAAACACAACCCTACCAAACTCGTCAAAACCTCAACCCAACACAACCCTATCAAACTCAAACCCAAAACCGCAATTACCCGAATCCCGAAAGAAGAAGCCCACAATTCGATCCCATACCTATATCTTATACAGAACTATACAATCATCTTTTAAGAGAGAGAATGATAAGCCCTATAGTAGGAACGGTGCCCGAATCACCTGGGGCTTGGTTTAATCCCAATGTTACATGCGAGTACCACTCTGAAGTCATTGGCCACTCTATCGAACATTGTAAGGCTTTGAAACATAAGGTGCAAAACCTAATCAATTCCAAACAACTACATTTCAAGCCCACTGTGCTAGACGTGGACATAAATCCAGTACCTAATCATAGTAATTAGGGTGTGAATGTTGTAGAGGAGGCTCAGGGTAGAGCATTCATTTGGGAGGCAAATGAAGTAAAAACACCCATGAGGGTAATTTTTCAAGAGATGTGCAAGCGTGGGATGGTGGAAAAGATGGTGGAAGATGAAGATTCAACTGGTTGTGAGTTGCATGGCGAAGTGGGTCATACTCTAGAGGAGTGTCCAGAATTTAAGATCTTGTTGCAGAAAATGTTGGATATGCGATTGATCACAATAGAGAGGGGGCCTTCGTATCAAGCTGTTAATGCTATTACAAGAAGTGAGGAAGATATGAGAAGGACCATGAGGCCATCAATTACTCGTTATGAACCTGTATTGAACATTCTGAATAATGCTCAATTTCACCCACAAGTAACTCGATAGGTGCCAGTCATAAGTAGGATGGAGCCTGTTCTGAAGCCTGCAACAGAAGAAAGACCACGACCTTTCCCTTACAAGACAGATAAAGCGGTACCATGGATCTATAGTGGAGGGAATTCAGAGATAACTAAGCAACAAATAGAAGTCACCATTATTGTTGGAGATAGTCGGATAACCAGAAGTGGATGTGTCTATGTTCACTCAGACGCTGAAAAAGCCTCAGCCAAAGATAAAGGAAAAGGGAAAGTATATATCCCTGTAGAAGATGAACTAGACGCCAATTTGAATGACCTGTTGCATTGTCATGGAGATAAATGGGAAATATCTAGTGAGGAGGCTTGTGAATTTCTGAAGTTCATAAAGTAGAGTGAGTATAAGGTCGTGGATCAACTAAACCGCACTCCAGCCAGGATATCTATTTTGTCTATGCTAATGAGCTCTGAACCCCACAGAAAAGTGCTAATGGAGATACTGAACCGTGCACATGTTAGTCACGACATAACCACCGACAAGCTCGTTGGTATCATTAATAACATTGTGGTTGACAATTACATATCTTTTAGCGATCAGGAAATACCTTCTGAGGGGATGGGACACACTAGCCCTCTATACATCTCTATAATGTATCAGAATTGCTTAATTGGCAAAGTTCTTATCGATAATGGCTCATCTCTCAATGTCATGTCGAAAAGGACGTTGTCTAGGCTTCTAGTCGATGCATCGTATATGAGACCAAGCTCTATGGTAGTGAAGGCATTTGATGGATCCAACAGGGATGTCATGGAGGAAATGGAGTTGCATATAAAAATAGGACCTTGCATTTTCCAGATAATATTCCATATCATGGATATTAATCCCAGTTACAGCTGTTTGTTGGGAAGACCGTGGATCCATGCTTCAGGGGCTGTACCTTCTACATTGCACCAACGAGTTAAGTTTATAGTGGATAGAAAAATCCTTACTATTCTGGGAGAAGAAGATATGTTGGTATCAAGATCTCTTGACACTCCATACATTGAAGCCGTAGAGGAAGCTATTGGAACATCCTTCCAAGCATTGGAGATTGCCAACGCTTTATTTGTAGGAGGGGGGATACCCACACTACGCCCCCAACCTTCGGAGGCATCACTGAGGATGGCCAGAGTAATGCTGCAGAAGGGCTACCAACCTGGAAAATGGCTCAGGAAGTTTGGCCAAGGAAGAGAAAATATAGGCATGATACGTGACATCAAAGATCGGTATGGCTTGGGATACAGACCCACTCAGGCAGATAGGGAGAGAACTGCTGAAGAGAAGAAGAAAGGAAGAATGGCTCACCTGGGGCAGTGGGAGTATGAAGTTGGAGAGATGTTCATCCCACACATTAGCAGAAACTTTGTCAGTGCAGGCTGGGAACCAAGAATGATTGCTGTTTTGGGAGATGATGATTCAGAAGGTGGGGCAGACTACATTGTTCAGTGTCCTCCAGGCACCACTCTCAACAACTGGATAGAGGAAGATGCATCTCCACAAGTGTTTTTAGAAACAATGTAATAAGATGCTAGAATCCCTTAGCCATGTCTAAAGCTATTGGGTTTATTTTCTTTCTTTTCGAATAAGGACATCTATTTATTTTTCATCGAATAGTACAAGTTTTGAATTCAATAAAATGCATCTCTTTCTTCATATTATGTGTTTCATTCTATTCTTCATTTTTTACTCGCACACACTAAAAAAAGCACACGCAAAAGGTAAAACCATGAAAAAAAACTAAAAAATAACTAATCACAACATCAACCTAATGCAGATCCAACTTTAACTTCGGAAATAATAATCGTGTTATGAGCCACACATACAATCATGATCATCCAATTAAACAGCTCGATGAGGGAGATAATGATGAAGAATGGGAAGCATCACCTGAGTTATTAAGGATGGTGGAGCAGTAGTCTAGAGAGATTAAGACTAATGAAGAGCCCACCGAGCTAGTAAATTTGAGGACAAAGGACGACAAAAGGGAAGTGAAAGTGGGTACATTGATGAAAGAAGAAGAACGCAAAAAGATGATTCAACTTCCGCATGAGTTCAAAGATGTGTTCGCTTGGTCATATGTCAACATGCCTGGTCTGGATTGAAACATAGTGGAACACAAGCTGCCTTTGAATCCAGATTCACGTCCGGTTAAACAGAAACTACGAAGGATAAAGCCAGATATTTCCTTAAGGGTAAAAGAGGAGGTGGAGAAATGGCTAGATGCTGGATTCGTGACGGTTTCCACATATCCCGATTGGGTGGCCAATGTTTTGGCAGTACCAAAGAAAGGAGGCAAACTCAGGATCTGCGTTGACTACCGAGATTTGAACAAAGCTATCCCAAACGATGATTTCCCGGTACCTCATATAGACATATTGGTCGACAACATTGCAGACCATGCTCTTTTCTCCTTCATGGATGGGTACTCAGGTTACCATCGGATCAAAATGGCTTCAGAAGATGTGTATAAAACTACTTTCATCACGCCATGGGGAACCTTTTGTTATCTAGTCATGCCTTTCGGTCTTAAGAATGCTATGGCCACATACCAAAGGGCCATGATAGCTCTTTTCCACGACATGATGCATAAGGAGGTAGAGATCTATGTAGACGACATCATATGCAAGTCCAAATTAGAGGGGGAACACATGGAGAATTTAAGGAAGTTGTTTGAACGATTCAGAAAGTATAGCCTCAAGCTAAATCCTAGAAAATGTATCTTTGAGGTTAAATCAAGGCGAGTCCTTGGTTTTATCATCAGCCAGAAGGGAATTGAAGTAGATCCCGATAAGGTCAAAGCAATCATCGAAATGCCAGCACCCCGAACTGAGAAGGAAGTCAGAGGTTTCTTGGGTTGTTTAAACTATATATCCAGATCCATTTCTCAGCTAACAGCTACATGTTTTTGAACCAATTTTCAAGCTATTAAGGAAGAGTCAGGCAGTTCGATGGAATGATGATTGCCAGAGAGCCTTTGAAAGCATAAAAGAATATTTGACCAAACCCCCAATATTGATGCCTCCAGTACCTGGTCGGCCTCTTTAATGTACCTAACATTGCTAGAGGACTCCATGGGATGTGTCCTAGCCCAACATGACGAATCAAACAGAAAAGAGCAAGCCATATACTATTTGAGTAAGAAGTTCATTGAGTGCGAGACAAGATACTCAATGCTAGAACGTACATGTTGTGTGTTAGCCTGAGCATCTCGTCGCTTGAGGTAATATATGTTGAGTCATACCACTTGGTTGATTTAAAAGATGGATCCTGTGAAGTATATCTTTGAGAAACCAATATTAACAGGAAGAATCGCTAGGTGGCAAGTCTTATTGTCGTAATATGGTATAGTATATATGACACGGAAAGCAATCAAAGGTAGTGCCCTTGCCTATTATCTTGCTAGTCAACCCATAGAGAAGACCGGACCAATGAACCAAGAGTTCCCAGATGAGGTTATCATGAGTCTATCCTTAGGAGAACTAACAAAAGATGGTGTGTGGACATTAGTATTCGACGGGGCATCCAATGCACTCGGACACGGCATATGGGTCGTGCTCGTATCTCCAGAAGGCGACTTCACTCCTATTACTTCCAGGTTATGCTTTGATTGCACCAACAATATAGCTGAATATGAGGCATGCGCCCTGGGTTTGCAGGCAGCATTAGAAAGGAAGGTTAAAATTCTAGAGGTCTTCGGGGACTCAGCCCTGGTCATCCATCAGCTAAAAGGAGAATGGGAGACCCGTGACAACAAACTAGTACCTTACAAGGAGTATATCCATAGAATGGCTGAACACTTCGATCAGATTGACTTCTACCACATTCCGAGAGAGGATAACAGGTTAGCCGATGCTTTATCCATATTATCCTCAATGTTCCATATAAGTGGGAAAGATCAACCTCTCATCAAAATAGAAAGTAGAGATCAACCAATCCATTGTTGTGCTCTAGAGGTAGAGCAAGATGGAAAGCCATCGTATCATGACATCAAGGTCTATATACAGAAAAAGGAGTATCCAATTGGTGCCCTAGAAACTGGTAAGAGAACCTTAAGAAGACTAGCCATGGGTTTCTTTCTAGATGGTGATGTTCTTTATAAAAGGAATCATGACATGGTACTCCTCAGATGCTTAGAAGAGAAAGAAGCTGAAGTAATACTCAAGGACGTGCATGAAGGCTCGTTTGGAACTCATGCGAACGGACATGCTATGGCTAGAAAAATATTCAGGGCATGTTACTTTTGGATGACAATGGAGACAGACTGTTGTACTTATGTTAGGAAATGCCACAAATGTCAAATTTATGCTGACAATATCAATGCTTCACCGAGTCCTCTAAATGTCCTTTCAGCACCCTGGCCTTTCTCCATGTGGGGAATGGATGTTATTGGACCAATAGAACCGAAGGCTTCCAATGGACATCGCTTCATCCTCGTGGCCATGTACTACTTCACAAAGTGGGTTGAGGCATGTTCATATGCCAATGTGACCAGGACAGTGGTACTACGATTTATCAAGAAGGAGTTAGTGTGTAGATATGGGTTACCCAGCAAGATCATCACGAACAATGCCACAAACCTGGACAACAAGATGATGACCGAGATGTGCATTAAATTCAAGATCAAGAATCATACATCTTCACCTTATCGCCCTAAGATGAACGGAGCTGTAGAAGCAACAAACAAAAATATTAAGAAGATTGTTCAGAAGATGGTGGTAACATACAAGGATTGGCATGACATGTTACCATTTGCTCTACATGGGTATCGCACATCCGTATGCACATCAACTGGGGCAACACCTTACTCGCTAGTGTATGGAATGGAGGCAGTCCTCCCAATTGAAGTAGAAATTCCATCACTTGGAATCATGGCATAATCAGGATTGAAGGAATCAAAATGGATCCAAGCGCGGTACGACCAACTGAACATGATAAAAGAGAAAAGATTAGTTGTTATATGTGATGGTCAATTATACCAGAAAAGGCTCATGAGAGCTTATGCTAAGAAAGTTCGGCCGTGCCATTTTCAAGAGGGGGATTTGGTGCTTAAGAAGATACTCCCAATATAGAAGGACCATAGAGGGAAGTGGACCCCAAATTATGAAGGACCATTCGTGGTGAAAAAGACATTCTCTAGAGGAGCATTGATATTGACTACTATGGACGGAAATGACCTACCTCTTTCCGTAAATTCAGATGTCGTGAAGAAGTATTATGCTTGAGGGACCTTTCGAGAAAAAAAAAACAAAAAAAAAAACAAAAAAAGAGAGGTTTGTGCATTGACCATGCATTTTTTTAATACTTTTGCGCACTCTCTTAGGAGGATGATGTAAACAAATCCCACATGGTGTGTACCCTCAGGTAGGTCGTGTTGATGACACAAGGCTTCTTTGTTATTCCAAACACCAATGAAGATATCCCTAGTCACCCTTTTTGAGCCAAGACAATATGAAAGAAGTTTATTAAAAAACACAACACCTTCGAAAAACACCAATAAACCGGGAAAAGGCTAGTTTTTCAACAAATCTTGAAAAGTCAAGTGGATTTTAAAAAGAGTCCGCTAAGAGTTTTAGTAAAACCTTAGGCAAAAGCTAGGGTAAATAAAAAATTCTCAAGCTAGAATGGTTACAAAACCTTTCCTTTTCCAAAAAGGAATGGAAATCGTATCCATGATTGAAATATAAGATATGTTGGAAATAGGATTATGGAGAATATGGAGAAAGTTGGGGACGGGAAACACATCATTTGAGCCTTATATCCTTTTCTTTCTTGTAAACCCCTAACCAGACCACGTTACAAGCCCAAAAAGTCCTTGTCGAGACCCGAAATGTTTGAGATATGCACCAAGGATACTAAATAACTGACTCCAAAACAAATTAAAAAAAAACATTTTTTCCTAAAATATAAATATATATGCATGATCGATATACAAACTCTCTTTAAAAAATGAATAATCCATTTTCAGATCTCTTAATGTAAACAAACTAGACCAGATTATATATAAGTTAATTATGTATTTGGATCGAATGATTTTTTGCCTAAAAACTGATCCAAACTAACCACGAATACCCCTAAAAGAAATTGAAGGATGAAGTTGAGAGCAAATAAAGAGTATAATTACAACTACCTATACAAAGGGAAAGTGAGGAATTGTTGCAACCAATTCACTAACTCACTCAAGTAACAAATTCTAACTAATCTAACTTATTTAAGTTTCTTGCCAATTAAGCAATCTATTTTACATTGGAATTACAAGCCTATAATTACTCATTGAATTCGAAATACAAGTTTTTTATGCTCTTCTAACTTGTCAAGCTCACTCTTCATTTTTTTCATCCAAGTTTGATTCTTCACTTGAAGTTCTTAGATATGTTTTTGAAGTTTGTTGCTTGTTTGACATCCTGCAAGTTGAAATGTGTATATCACACATATGAAGCTTGAAAATGATAGAATTGAATGGAATATGAGTTAAAGTCTTGGTTAGAACATCTGCAAGCTGATTATAAGTGGATATGAGTAATGCCTCTAGAAATATTTTCCTAATTGAATGGCAATTCATCTTAACGTATTTAGTTATTCATAAAACACAAGATTAACTATTATGTGAAATAAAAATTGATTATCACAATAAATGAGCATTGACTTTACTTAAGGTACTAGTAGATCATAAGGAGATAAGTGAGACATTATACTTAACCTCCTGCCACTGCTAAATCGATGTATTCCACCACAATAGAGGATCTAGATACTACCATTTGCCTTTTTCTTTTCTAGGAAATGAGGGATTGACCAAGGAAGAAGCAAGAACTAGTGATGAATCTCCTTGTTTCAAGGCAAGATATCTAATCTGAGTCACTAAAATCAATATTCTCGAGATATCACAAAACTCTTAGACCTACTTGATAATGATCATTTGTAGGATTAGATATAAATTGACTGAAATGACCCACTACATAAGAGATGTCTAATCTTATATGAGTAAGATAAATTAATCTTCAATAAGCTTTCTATAAGTGGTAAGATATGAAAGGAATGAACCAAGATGACTATGAATTTTAATGTTATTATCCATTGGATTTGAAGAAGGTTCGGTTCCTATGATATCGATATCTTGAACAAGATCTGCTGACATACAATTTATATCATATTGTGATCTAGCTACTTCTAGGATGGGATGTATGCACCTTTTTAATGTCCCAACCTTGACTCATAGCATGGTAAGTCGTAGAGGGTATTTAAGTTGCAAGAGATTTCCTTTAGGGATGAAATATTTGTCAGGGTATTTAAGTTTAAAGTTTGATACACTAAGTAATTTCATAAGCCAAAGGTACTACATTAACATACTAATAGCGACTCAATGAGAGCTATAATTATAAGTTCCTAAAGTCACAAGTTCTACTTGTTAAAGGCTCGCTTTCAGCTTCAACCCTTTGTCCTTTGACATACTTGTTTTATACGAATGCCAACCAAGAGTACAAGTAAATT
Source organism: Lupinus angustifolius (assembly GCF_001865875.1). Classification (NCBI taxonomy): domain Eukaryota; kingdom Viridiplantae; phylum Streptophyta; class Magnoliopsida; order Fabales; family Fabaceae; genus Lupinus; species Lupinus angustifolius. The sequence continues at coordinate 825,598 of NC_032012.1, forward strand.
CTTCTATCAATAAGTCGCTAAAAAATAGTAAATAAATAAATAAATGTGATGCTTGATATTGCAACACATGCTCCTATTTGAACCATTAAAGAAGTGTCAAATAAGTGGTGGATGGCAAAGAGCATGTGCCATCCCTCTAAACCGTACCATAGTACTCTAAGTTGCTAGATTCAATTAATATAAATAGTTGTCCTCATAATTAATGTGCACTGGTTTTTCGCTCATCATTGTTAAAGCCAATTCAAGTTGCTTCCGTACAAGTTGCATTGTCTTATTTATATATAACCAAGACTCACCTTACATTTTAGTTTTCTTTATATGGTTTTTTATTTTTTATTTTATGCAAATGCTACTTAAAGGAATATTATGCCTTCGGTTAGGGTAGCCAACCCCAAGACTATTCGATAACAACGGGTTAGGGTCCTTACGTTTAAATTAATCACTTGATGAACACTTCTAATAATAATATCATTAAAAATCTGTGATAAGACATAAAACGGGTGACTCATTCATGCATTTAACAATTCTTAGCAATGGGCCAAACAATGTTGGATCTAAGCTAAAATATATTTTTATAAATTAAATGAACGAAACATAAAACAAAGCTAGATAGCACATGAAGTTATACATTATTTTTTAACGTGAGATTTTTTTATTCACATAACTCAAACGTAAAAATCCTAACAATAACTATAAAAACTAGAGAATATTGTGTTAGGCCCCTCATTAAATAAGCTGGATTCAGAAAAAAAAAAATAGAATTATTATTTTAAATTATATTCCACAACTATAATTGTGACGACAATAATGTTGTTTTGGAAGTGTTAGGTATGACAAAATAACACTTTTACATAATTATGCTAAACACAAAATCACTCTAACATTAACCAGAATCACACTAAGAGAGTTATTCCTATAAATTTAATCATGGACTCAAGATTGTCATTCCTACCATGAGATAGCAATCATATAGCTATTCCTACGAGAGGATAGCGATCAGATAGCTATTCTAGGAAGTGTTGAAATATATTTTGAATTATATTTTAATATTTGGGTTGATATTGTATTAGGCTAGTTATAGGAGGGTTTAGAGTATGTGTGGTGTTTATCACAATCATTTCAAGCTTGGAATACTTGACACATTCCAGCTTGAGGGGATGTTAAAGTTGTTAGTTGATTTCAGTTTGTTAGTTGTAATATTGTTTTCGTTAATCGATTAAGAGTTTAATTAATCGATTAACTAGCTAGTTATTAGTTAGGCAATGTAGTATATAAAGGGTGATTCCCTTATTCCTTGTATCCAATTATCAATTCAATAATATTTTCTCATTGCTTCTTGATTCATCAAGAAAATTTCTTTAATGATTCCTACCATTTTAACATGGTATCAGAGCGTGATGTAATTATTTTTTCCGCTGTTTATCCATCAACCTCTCATCTTGTGCTTTCTTTGCTTATGAGGGAAATATTCTTTTCTCACCCTCATAGTTTCTTCTTTGCTTTTGAGAGTGTTGGCATAGTCTATGATGATATTCAACATATGATCTTCTTGCTGGGAATATCCTAGGAGTCTTAGGCAGAGAACAAGTTGCACAAGATTCAAGCTTTCCAAACAAAACAACAGTGACACGATGGATATCAAGAATCTTCTTTCAAACTCTCTTTTACTTCAAGATTTGATCCCTTTATAATTGTTGGTGGTGAATTCATGACACCAGGAGATTGATTACTCAGAGAGGTTCTCTAAGTTCTACATGGCTCTGCAAGATGAAGTTGAACAAAGAGTCTCAATGTTCAAGAAATGGAGGACATTCTTGATCTCGCTAAAGAAAACACTTATTCATTCCATCTATTCTTTTTCAATCAATAAAGATGTATTTTCTTTTCTTATTCTTTATCATTTACTCTCATTTATCTCTTTTCTTTTTTACTCTAGTTTCTTTACCTCTTTCCCTCTCTCATTTAACACACAACATTATGGTGTGTAATTTTCTTCATTGAAGTATCATATTAGGATCAAGATTAAGATCCATTTTTCTCTCTTTCATCCATTATCGTTGGTTTGGTTGGTTAAGCTTCTGTCAAAATAGATGGTTAAGCTTTGGATGAAGTTGTTTCTACCTATTGTAGTTAAGCGTCAATATTGCTTCATATTCAGATTTTAAGACTGTGAGATAATGATTTACTCAACAACTAGATGAAGTACTGGAGTATATGATCGTGTTCAATACAATTATTTCCAACTTGGAATGCATGATACATTCCAGCTTGAGGGGGCTGTTGAAATATATTTTGAACAATATTTTAGTATTTGGGTTGATATTGTATTAGGCTAGTTATAGGAGGTTTTAGAGTATGTGTGGTGTTTATCACAATCATTTCAAGCTTGGAATGCTTGACACATTCCAACTTGAGGGGATGTTAAAGTTGTTAGTCGATTTCAGTTTGTTAGTTGTAAAATTGTTTTCATTAATCGATTAAGAGTTTAATTAATCGATTAACTAGTTAGTTATTAGTTAGACATTGTAGTATATAAAAGAGTGATTCCCTTATTGCTTGTAACCAATTTTCAATTTAATAATATTTTCTCATTACTTCTTGATTCATCAAGAAGATTTCTTTAATGACTCCTACCATTTTAACAGGAAGGTTAAAAGCAACCACCAAACTATGTGTATCAAAGCAAGAACAAGAGTATAATTAGCACCAAGTGTAGCCCCAAATATTTAATTATTTTACATTTATTTTTTAAACTAAAAGAATAATGAATGCCTTAGGAAACTGAGATTTGTGATCGGAAAGATAACAGCACAACTTGAAAGCAAATATAGAAATTATAAGATACTAAAATATGAATATTTAAAATTTGAATAAAAAACATGTAGGTTTAATATTTGAGAAAAAATATATTATTATTATATTATTCATCATTCATATTTTATTATTATTGACTCTTTAAAAAATGAGCAGTCAATAATATATTAATTATGTTTAAATCCTTATACTGATCTTAATATTTTTATGACATGAATGATAAGCTGGAACTTAAAGAAAACTGTTGTGTGAAGTGTTAACAAATAAGCTATTTGATACACACAGATAGAGACAAAATGAGGCACCGTTAACTTTAGTTTAATATTAAAATAAGCATAACCACTAGTACATAAGCTGCAGACCGTAAATGACGTTCTTTTCGCAATAATATCATCTTGGATATCAAGATACCTAGACTACCGTTCTAATGTTAGAAATCATATGTATAATTAAGGGTGGAAGTAAGTCAGATTAGCCAGACTTTACATTAAACAGATTCAGTCTATATAATATATAGGAATCTGGGTTTGGTGTATTAGCTTGTTTAAAACTTTTTTCAAAGCCAAGACCTAGTTTGTTTAAAAGTCTAGTCTGACTTGTTAGTTTGTTTAAAAGCTTATTATAATATATGCTCATAAAATATGCTACCATATCTACATTTTAATAGGTTATAGACTTATTTTTAATTAGAACTATCTAATTCTAATAATTAAATTATATTTTATATACATTTTTATATTAATATTCCATATATAATAATATTGCTTATATTAAAATAAATATAATTTTAACGTTATTATATAGAATAACTAAATAAGTTCACCTGTGGGGAATAAAGGGAAGTTGAAAACTTCAGAAAGAGGTGTATTTTATAGCTTCTCATCATTTCTTCCCCTAGAAAAGGTAACTAGTAAACAAACTCCAACTCTCCATTTTTTCAACATTTCAACTTAAGTTTTTTTCTAGAGTAAATTAGACTGGCCCCCTTGAGTTTTAATGAAATTATATAAACCACCCTTCATTTTTTTACACCTACACAAATCTCGTAGTTTTTATACTTTCATTAGACTGACCATCCCTGCATGAGAAATATGTGTAATCTTTTAAACAAAAAATATGATAAATGCAATTAAGTTAAACAAAACATGATATATTGTTCAGACAAGTCCAAATAATATACAAATCAATGCATTTTTATTATTTTTTGTTACAAAAGGCATCAACATTTCTAAAGAAATATTGTTTAAATCGTTCTTATACTTTATCGTAACGAACCAAAAATAATAAAATGTTTTTGACTCATATATTATTGGAATTTGTCTCCACAATATATCATGTTTTGTATTTATCACATTTTTGTTTAAAAGATTACACTTATTCCTCGTGCAGGTTGTCGGTGTAATGAAAGTATAAAAAGTAGGGGTTTGTGTAGCGGTAAAAAAGTGATAAATGATTCATGTAATTTGGCTAAAACTCAGGAGTGTTAATGTAATTCACTCTTTTTTCTATTAAATTATACTCTTATGTTACCATTAAACACAGTTATTAAGGAAGATCAGAATAAATGAACGAAACATCTACAGAATATTGAAAACAAATTTACAAGTACATCAGTACATATACACATATTTTTTTTTGAGGTTTACCTAACATACTTGAACCCAGTATTTAATTGCTGTTGTTGCACCACCAAAACTGAAAATGTAAAATCTGTTGAGGCTAAAAGATTCCCTAATGGCCCAAGCTCAGGTAGTTCACACCATTCTGTCAAGCCTAGTATACATGGTGAATCTGCCAAATGATGTCTACCAACTATGACCAAGTTAAAATATCCCTCCATTGTTCTTATAAATTGTGTTGTTCCTAAACCATCTTCCACAATCTCCTCCTTGAATTTCACCTGGTCATTATTCTTATTACTATACCTTATATTCTTCATCAAATCAATGTAAGGATTCTTCATATTATACTGTTTGATATGCATTTCAGCCCTTACCAAAAACACTGTAAGTTTTACATTTGGATGCTGTGCGATTCGCAGGCTATAAGCTAGTCCTTCTTGATCATCAGCACCACCTAAGAAGATCATTGCAACTTCATAGTATGAACTATCATGGATTACTAACAATTTGCCACTTGTTTGGCATTTGTCAATAAGAACTCCAACAGAACAAGGAGCATTCTTTAGAACATTCTGGTTTAGTGTCCTTAATGAAGCGTTGAAAATGTGCGCTTTTCCGTCGATGGTCCATTGCATATGGAATGGAACAATTATAATGTTTGTTTTGGTGTCCATTGCCATGTAGCATATATCATCATGCATGCTAGAATATGGTGTAATTGCAGTAAAGAACTGCAAGGTGATACACCCTTTGTTATGCTGCTCAAACTGATCAAAGACATTGCTTATAGGTTCAGAAGAATCCGTGTCATCATCGAATGATCGGTTAGCGATGTTATTTTTGGTAAGTATTGAGGATGCCCTGCCTGAAAGCTCCATGAGATGTAGAACAAAGACAGAAATAGGTGTAGCCTTTGTGGGGTTTGAGACTTGAAGAAGGTTGATGATTGGATATACATTTTCTTCATTATGGACACATACAAGTACTTTGAGATTACTGTCATGTTGAGAGTCCCTAATTGATCTTCTGATATAGGATTTGTACCTTCTTGAAGGGTCATATATGTGATAAACCACCATATTTGTAAACCCAGTTATAAGCACCATAGTATATATCTGAAGGCTGAAAATCAGTTCATCAGTTGCCTGATGATACACATTAAATAAGTGTGGATTAGAACAATATACAATTATTATATCTAAATAGTTAAATAAAACAAATAACATAAAAAATTTGGTCTTGCTAACTAGTGTCTAGGAGCATTGGTTAAGAAATAAATACAAGATTTCATTAAAATGTGTTCAAAACAATGGAATTTAAAAGTTGTTCTTTTCAATGCACATTGATGCACCATTTTCAAGTTGTCATCTGCATATTCTTGCATGGTGGCATGCATTTTGGTTATCAACAAAAACTTGGTATCTTGAATTTCATATCATTCTCCAAATTTGTATATGACTTTGTTGTTTTCACAAGAACATGATAAATCATTAAATTGGAACATTTAGCAGAACTACACTGATATGGATAATACTAAATGAAAAGTTTCAAGTACCTTAGCATTATAGAGTAAGTAATATATAATGAGATCTAAAATGCCTCTGCAACTCATGATTAGAGCCAATGTAATAGAATCCCATAATTGAATCTCAAAGTGAATAGATGGTATAATGGTGCCTACAAACTTGCCTATATACCCTGCAAGTATAGTAATCTCTATGCCTGCAGATCTTGATCCTGCTAATATAGGAACACTCCCTGTGTTTAGACCACTAATTGTAATGTAAGCTGGAACAAGCAAAGTAGAACCAACAATATCAAGCTTTTCGGTAAGAACGGAACCTAAAGGCGGACCGTCCGGTAAGATCACACCAAATATAAAAGTAGCAAAAAAAGCAGGTTGCCCAACAAATTGTGCAGAAAGTCCCACAAAAAGGAGTATAAACATAAGTGATACAAAATAACCTTCTGTCATGGGTTTTCCCTTCGGATTTTGGTTGGAGATCCATATAACCAGTGGCCTTAGCAAGATGAGTAAGATCGATAAATAACTCATAGAGAAAACCAATTCAACAACAGGCGCAAATGACTTTTGTTGTAATGCTCGACCACCATAGATGAAAAAGAAATACATTATCCACATACATGCATCACTAACCATAGCAGAAGATAGAGCCAAACGACCAATCTCTGAATTGAGAATGTTCATCTCATTGAGGAATCCACTTACCACAACAAATGAGGTTAAGCCACTAGTGACAACAATACTGTAAAAAGCACCTCCTCCAGGTCCTATAGGGGTCCATTTACTAAGAAAACTGAATACTACAGTGCTAACTACTATAGCAGATAAATGGCTTGTTAGGCCAATTATGAATGCTTCTTTTCCAATCTTGAAGAGTTGTTTTGGATTTATCTCTACCCCTAGCCTAAAGAAGTGAATTATCATTCCAAACTCTGCAAATGTTCGAAGTGTCATTCTACTTGCTGCTGGAAACAGTTCCTCAAAGTGTGGGTTAATTTTACCAAGAAATGAAGGACCCATTATGATACCAGCCTAATGAGGAAAACAAAAATTGAAAATTAATATATATCATGAGATAAATTCCATTTATGTAAAATAAATATGATTGCCAATTTTATGTTGAAAATTAGTCAAACTAATAACTATAGTATAAGACATTGATATTCTGTCCCTCTAAATGAGGTTCATATCTTCAATATGGACCAATCATCGTTGTTGTAGTTGCTTTTTCTTTTCCTGATGTACCAAAACAAATAAGTTTTTGTTCTAAAACAAGGTTCAATTCCAATTTATCCCAACAATTTGGTACTTGTGCTTCTCCCATATATCTTTGTTGAGTAGTACAAGACAATGTTTATCTTGCATATGTTATTGTCTCGATGTAATGGTAAAGTTATAATATGACCTGAACATTGCAAGTTCAAATTTAGGAAATATTTTCCTATTTGTGGGATAAAACTACGTATATCCATACTTTACCAGGTGAGAGCTTTATCCACGGGCCACCAACCAGTATAATTGTACATCCCAACTTGGGTGTACAAGATATATGAAGAATTTTTTATCCTGCTATACTTACATTCTTTTGGTTCCTAATTAATAATAAATTAGGACTCAATCTAAGCAAACAACAAATGGTAGGTGAAGAAAGAAACTTGCCATAATTTGTGCAATGACTGTAGTTTGATGAAGGGGCCTCAACATGAAATGAACAAGTCTACCAACAACATATACAATAATAATCTCAAATGCTATAACAGATTGTGTGTGACGAAAGGGACTATCTCCAAGCCAAATACCGCGACATTTGTGATTTTCAATATATTGACAAACTATGGATTCATTGGCAATGGATCCTGTAGAACTAAGATCATCTAGCTTTTCATTATCCATTTAAGAATATTTAAGATATCTTAATGCTACAGATGAAGTAACAAAAAAGGTGGTAAAAAATGTTATTAAGGATATGAACAATGCATATAAACTACAAAGAATGTGTTTGAGAGAGAGAAATGATACACCAAGAGATAATGTAGGGAGGAACAAGTTAGAAACTTCGTGGTTGAAAAGTGACAATTTAGGTGATCGTTTTCCGGTAATATTGGTTTGGCAGGAATAGTAATTAAAAAATATAGGGTAATATATTCTTTTCAAGTCCTTTGACTCAAAGTTATGATCACGAAGTATCAATCTAGCTTATGTGTCACTTTGTCAATGCAAGTTTATGTGATTTAATTCAACTTGGTATATATATTATGTTTTTAGTTTATAAATAGCAAGATTATAAATTTTGAGATTAAAATCTGTTTATCTTTGAGTACCAAGATAAAAACTGAATATAAGTTAATATATTTTGTTTGGGTAAAATGTGAAAATTATTTTTTAAAAGAGAAAATTAAAAAAAATAATATGAAGTTATTTGTATATATTAGGATTATTTTTGTATTATTTTTAAAGTATAAGCTTTTTAATATGTATTTTTATATATGGTTTTATTATAAATTTGTTAACTTTTAATAAGTCAAGACAAAGACTGAAAAAATAATAAAACAAAAAACAATATAAATACATAAAACAACTTGAAGCCTAAATAGGTAAAAATTACTAAACTTGAATTAGACAATCCACAAAATAAATAATACACAAATGATAAAAAAGAAATCGACGAAGAGATTAATCTTAAAAAATGAAAGTGTTATTCAAAATTGAGGATTGGGAAGTTAAATTAGTTGGCAAAAATAAGCAATCCACAAAAAAGAACAATCTATCATAAAAGTGAAGTCATTTTTTGCTTATTTTTTTATAAATACCTCTTTGTTAACTTCATATGAGAAGCATATCACAATGTTATATGAATGGGCAATATAAGATTGCTTTATGATTCACATTTAGGTATTTTTTTTAGTTTATTTTAACTTGTTATTTTATTTTTTTTAGTGAGAGACTAGAGATGACAATGAAAATCGAACTTGTGTGATCTGTCTAAACCGAACTCAAAGTTAACAGAGAAAACCCGATGTGATTGAGTTTGGGTTTTAACAATTTTTAATTTTCGGGTTTGAGTTCAGGTTTGGTAGAGCAAGGACCTTAACCCAAACTTACTCGAAGTAATGTTATTCAATTTAAAATTGAAATTTCTATCATATGTCAATTGTTTTTAATTTCTAATTTTATTTTACATACTATTCGATCTTCAACCATGATAGAAATGAAATAATACAATAAAAGATAAAAATACTAGAAAAAATGAAATGAAAATGATATCATATTTTCCTTAGTACATTTATAATTTTTGGGTTTTTTTCCAGGTTCGGGTTACCCGAAACCCGACAGATTCAGGAATGATATGTTTATTTTTAGCCCTGTTAAGTTCAGGTTCGAGTATTGAATTTTAGATTCGAGTTTGGGAATGGGCAAACCCAACCCCACCCTGTTGTCATTTCTATCAGAGACCATGGAAGAGAGGTGGCTGAATTCATCTTGAATTCTAGTTTAGTATCGCTTATTGGCTTGTCACACCAGACGATTGACAAGAGGTTTTATATATTCGTTCATTGAACGTTGGTACTCCAGCACCAACATCTTCCACCAACCCAAGGGAGAGATGACGCTTGATGATGTGTTAACTTTGTTGCACATCCAAGAGATCGACATACTAATTCCTTAACCACAACTATAGAAAAACACGACTGTTTAATTAATGAAATCATATTTACGTGCTTCCATCGTTGATGAAATTGTAAAGACAGGTTCAAATGAAGATTCTTTGTTCCAGATTGTGTCTCAATAGTATCTCTTACTAATTATAATTTGTCATTCAGTTATATAAAAAGAATTATAAGATCTGAATTATGTTAATTGATGTAATTTAATTGGATTGAGATAAGAAAATGTAGAGTTTTATGGGATAGATGATGTCTCTTCCACACGTTCAACTTGTGGAGGAGTTGTTCCACACACTCTGAGTCGTGGTATGAAGATTGTGTGATAAGGGAAATATATGAAGAATATGCACGATGTTATCTACTATAGTTTATTAGGACTTCTCTTTTGTTTGATAAGTGTAAAACATAAATGGCAATATATAGATACATTGGAAGACATGGATGTGGGTAAGCATGAGTTGGGTTTGAATGAGTAAGATTTGTCTCTTTTCCAATTCTAAATGTAGTAGGGTCATTTTTTGAATCCATACCCAATCTTCACTCGAAGCTAACCCGATCCTAAATATTAACTGAGATAATCTTTAAACCCAATCCTGACCTTTGAACCGATTAAATATCATACATATCTTATTCGGATAATGTTTCCTCAATAATTTACTTATCCTTATGAATAACTAATTTGACATATGAAATTATATATGTATATATTATAGAGAAATGATACTTTCTATGTCAGTAATCTATACACGTTTGAAGAGTAAAGACATATATAAACATGATAAGTAACTGACCATGGAAGGGTTGGGTCATGATTGTCTCTTACCGACCCTAAATATTGTTTGAGTCTAATTTTTGAACCCAAACCTAGACTTGATAAGACTCGATCCAAATCAGGTTAGCAACTAGGTCGATCTTCATCACCGGTCAACCAATATGGTTGGGGTGAATGTGCCTTGGCACATCTCCACCTCAAGCTATTCGCCATTAGACAGGGAAACAAAATAGTTGGGTGGCTATTATACACTTTTGCAGGTATAATTTTGTGTTTATTTAATTATTGATTTAATATTATTCATTAGAATAACAACTTTTTATGACACGTGAAGGAATGTAGGAATATTTCTTATTCGTCGGTTATTCTATCCTCGTGGAGGCATATCGGGAAAATAAGCCAAGAGTGATGATGTGGGAGTATATAATGACCATTGGAAATATTGAAATCCAATAACACTCCCAACTCGAGACTTTTTGGTACATATAACTTTAGAGTTTTAAGGAAGAAAAACGTCATCACATGGAAAGAACTATTTTATAAAATAATTCCATTAGGGTTATGATCAATCTCTTTGTCAGATAACTAAGTCAATCTCACAAACTAATAATAGGAGGAAATACAATATATCTCTAGTATATATCATTATGATCTCTCTTATCTCACTATATTTCTTTCATCTCTCACTACGCTGGAAGTCACCCCTCTCTCTCTAAGGTTTGGTCCAGTGCAATTTTTTCATGTGCTGAGTAGCACGCATGATTGTGCATTATAGCATATGAAATGCCCTTATAGCAATGCACCATCAGCTTAGCCCTATATGTTCAAATTTTGCTGAATAAGTTTAACTTTTTAGATTGAGTGGCATGTTTACTAGGCCTAAAGTTTAACTGAAAGGAGCACAACTAAATCAACGTGCTTGCATGTTATCATGTTAAGTACATCACTAGGTGTCACATTACTTTATATGTCAAGAGACGGAGATCACCTGCCTAACTTGGTGTTCTCAACCTTGTTCCGCTTAATAATATAGTGTTACGTCATTTAAAAATTCCACCTTAGTGTGCCACTAAAAAACAGGACAAAGCATTACGTGATACGGGAGAAGGTTGGCGACACAAAATTGGGATAATTGATCTCCATTCATCACATGAAAGGATCATAGAGAACATTCACAAACTGGTCTCACATTACTGGTTATTATAAGAACTAAAGTAAATGCCATATCTGCAAAGAATTCATTCCTAAGGCCTGCAAATTAATGAAAACGAACCCTTTAATTAAGCTTACTAAATACAATTTTTTTACAAAGAAGTTTACATATACCTACACATAAATCTTGTAGAGACAGGTTCACCTATTATACCGGAATCCTCGGTTAAAGTGTTGTTGTTGCACCACTAAAACTGAAAATGAAAAATCTGATGTGGCTAAGAGGTTCCCTACTGGCCCAAGCTCAGGTAGCTCACACCATTCTGTCAAGCCTAGTGTACATGGTGAATCTGCCACATGATGTCTACCAACTATGACAAGATTAAATTTTCCTTCGAGTGTTCGGATAACTTGTGTTGTTCCTGCACCATCTTCCACAAACTCCTCCTTGAAGGTAACTTGACCTTTATGCTTATTACTATACCTTACATGCTCCATCAAGTCAATGTAAGGATTCTTCAAATTATATTGTTTGGAACGAATTTCAGCCCTTATCCAAAACACTGTAAGTCTTACAACTGGATGTTGCGCTATGCGCAGGCTATATGATAGTGCCTCTTGGTCATCAGCGCCGCCTACGAAGATCATTGCAACTTCACAGAAAGATTTATCTTGGATAACTAACAATTTGCCACCCATTTGGCTTCTGTCAATTAGAACTCCAACAGAACAAGGAGCTTTCTTTAGGACATTTTGGTTCAGTATCCTAATTGAAGTATTTAAAACATATGCGTTTTCTTCGATGGCCCATAGCTTATGGAATGGCAGAATCACGATGTTTGATTTTGTATCCATTGCCATGTAGCATATGTCATCATGCATGCTGACATAAGGTGCAATTGCAGTAAAGAGCTGCAATGTGACACACCCTTTGTTATGCTTCTGAAATCGATCGAAGACATTGATTATGGGTTCAGAGGACGCCCCCTTATCCGATGATTGGTTACAGATCTTGTTTTTGGTAAGGACACAGGTTGCCCTGCCTGAAAGCTCCATGAGATGTAAAACATAGAGTGAGAGTGGTGTAGCTTTTGTGGGGTTTGAGACTTGTAGAAGGTTGATGATTGGATATACATTTTCTTCATTGTGAATGCAGACGAGTATTCTGAGATCAATGCCCTGCTCAGTGTCCCTAATCGATCTTCTAATATAGGACCTATACCTCCTTGAAGGATCATATATGTGATGAACCATTAGAGTTGCAAACCCAGTTACACCCACCATAGTGTATATCTGAAGGGTGAAAGTCAATTCATCTGTCGCCTGATGATACACATTAATAGATGCAAATTAGCACAATACATTATAAACATGTTGCATTAGTAAAAATACGAAATTGCAAAATTTGTATGACTATTTTTTCTTCAAGAACTTGTTGGCAAAACTACTATGATATGGACATACTAAATGGAATGTTTGAAGTACCTGATAGTCCAATAGTATGTTGTATAGCATGAGATCTAAAATGCCTTTGCAACACATGATTAGAGACAGTGCAACAGAATCCAAGAATTGAATGTCAAAGTGAATTGATGGTATAATGGTGCCTAAAAACTTGCCTATATACCCTGCAAGTATGATAACCTCCATGCTCGCAGACTTCGTTCCAACTATCGATGGTACACTACCCGTGTTTAGCCCGCTAATTGTGCAGTAAGCTGGAACAAGCAAAGTCGAACCAATAATATCGAGCCTTTCGGTAAGAATAGAACCCAAAGGGGGACCATCTGGTAAGATGCAGCCAAACATAAAAGTAGCCATGAAAGCAGGTTGCCCTGCAGCTTGTGCAGAAATCGCAACAAAGAGAAGTATCAACATAATTGACACAAAATGGCCTTCTGTAATCGGCTTGCCCTTCGGTTTTCGGTTGGAGATCCATATAACCAATGGCCTTAGAAAGAAGAATAAGACAGCAAAATAACAAAGAGAGGTAACCAATTCAAGAATAGGTAGATATGATGATTGTTTCATGGCTCTAACACCATTGATGACAACAAAATACATTATCCACATAGAACAATCACTAACCATGGCAGTGGATAGAGCTAAGCGCCCGATCTCCGAATTTAGAATCTTCATCTCATTGAGGAAGCTACTTAACACAGCAAATGAGGTAAGACCACTACTGATAACAACACTGTAAAAACCAAGTGTTTGAGGTCCCATAGGAGATAATGTATCAACAATACTGAAAACTATAGTGCCAACTGCTATAGCAGACATGTGTCCTCCTATGCCTATTATCAATGCCTCTTTTCTAATCCTAAGCAGCATTTTGGGATCAACCTGAACCCCTAACTTAAAGAAGTGAACTACCATTCCAAATTCTGCAAATGTTTGAAGTGTAACTCTGCTTGCTGCTGGAAACAACCCTTCAAATTTTGGATTAATTTTACCAATAAATGAAGGACCCATTATGATACCAGCCTGATGAAAAGGGAAAAAACAGAAACAAAATCATCACGTGAAATCCATTACAAAAAAAGGGTTTATCTTGCATATGTTATAGGAGCTACAATAGTCAATCATTAATTAATTGCATTAGTTACTAATTAATTAATGATGTACTGGGCATTTCCCTATCTTGCCAAATAACCTTTTTTTTTGTGCACCAAAGGTTATATGACGATCGATCGAAGATTAATCTCTTTCGAGTGCAGACATTGCTGAAAAGGGTTTTGGCTCAATTGAATTATAACTCAATTTAACCAACCAACAAATAGCATGTGTTAACTAATGATTGTAGAGAGAAATTTACCAAAATTTGTGCAACAATGGTAGTTTGATGACAAGGCCTCAACAAGAAATGAACAATTTTTCCAACAACAAATACAATAAGAATCTCAATTGCTATAACAGATGTGGTATGATGGAGAGGATTATCTCCAAACCACAAGCCTCTTCCCAGGTGCTTTTCAACAAATTGACAAACTATTTGTTCACCAGCAATTGTTCCTGTAGAACTTAGATCATCTAAATTTTCACTATCCATTTTAGAATATTTAAGATATGTTAATGCTCCTAATGAATTAACCAAAAAGATGGCCAAAATTTTGATTAAGGGTATGAACTATGCAAATAAAGTTACAAAGAATGTGTTTGAGAGAGAGAAATAATAAACCAAGAGATAATGTAGGGAGGAACAAGTTAGAAGTTTAATGGTTGAAAAGTGACAATTTAGCTGATTGTTTTCCGGTTATATTGGTTTGGCAAGAATCGATTGTGTTTTATTTAGTGTTAAAATAAAGATGGCAATATCATAAGAGAATGTCACATTACATTATAATTTTTTAATTTATAAAACAATGTCTTACTGAAATGACTTGTATAAATACAGAAACAGAATTTTTTCTAGTTATAATTAAACTTTCTTAAGTAAATTTATCATATATTTAGAAATGAACTACATGAATTTTGACAATATTTTTGTGAACCTATTGCAGAACTATCTAACAACTGAAATCAGAGGGTCAACAAAATATAAAGATAACTTAATAAATGGGGGCATTAACTTAGGCAACAGATTTTTTTTTGATGAACATGAATATTCTCTCACTTCATGATTCATGGCTATATTTTCTAACAAATATTGTTTGAGAGAAATCAAACATTTGACATTTTGTCAATACTTTCTATCCTAGAATAATAAATGAAGTGCTAAAGTTCATAGTCTAATAAAAACACTAAAAATCAAACATTTAACATTTTGTCAATACCTTCTATCCTAGAATAATAAATGAAGTGCTAAAGTTGATATTCTAATTAAAACATTCTGTCCAATATTTAGGGTAATTGTACAATGTCAAAGTGTAATACCATATGTTTAAATTAAAAATAAGAAAGACACCACAGAAGTTGATATTCACCACCTTACCCTCCAAGTAATCCATCCTCAGCTCTCCATTTTAACCCACCATGGTCCTAATTAAATGCAAAACCAGTGACATCTGCATCTCCAATTAGTAAAACTAATCTCTTCAACACATTATCCAGTGACATCACTGGTTTACTAGCTAAGAAGCACTGGGTCCTAATCTTCTAATGGCATAGTACTAAGAATCTAAGATGGCCATGGATAACACTGTAGCAGACCTAGTTTTAAAGCATTAAGTTTATATTTTTTATTTATTTTTTGCATGAAAAGTTTTTATTTTAGCTTCATATCACTTGGGAAAAGAAAAATGTAATCCTGCAAAAGATTAATATGAGGCTCTCTAGTATCTCCCAACTGCAGCACCAGAAGCCAAAAAAAAAAGAAATTCTTTTATAAACATCATGTGTAACATAGAAGTATACTACAACTATCAATACACAATAGTATCTATACCAATCATGTGGGTGTGGAAATATACAATAAAACAAACTAAAAAAAAGCAATAAATGGAATGAACCTGATCTTATTTTTCAAATGAATTTCCCACACCAACCCTTTTCTAAAAATTCAATCCTTCCAAAACCATGCCAAAAGAAAAAAAAACATCCCTCTAGGATAGCAAAGAATCAAGAAATGAGTCATCTCTAGGCTCCTCCTTAGCTCTTGAAGAAAAGACATTGTCAGATTGCTGATTCATGTAAGACCCCATTGAGTTTCCAAACCCAAAGAATCCAAAACTTCCATGACTCTTCAGCATCCCTTGGTTGAAGTGTGATTGCCCTTCTTGTGGTCTAAAATTTTGAATAGAATTGTTGAGGGAATTGTTAGGGTATTCAGTAACAGCATAGGGACTTATGGCAGGAACTGCAGTGTTGTTTTTGTTTATGGAATGGTTGCCACTGCCACGTGCTGCAGGGACAGCATGGTTATGCTTTCCCTCATAGGTTGTGATCACTGCACTTAGATCTTGTGGGTCCCTTTCTATATGCTTCCTCACTGGACATCCTGGGTATGTGCACTTGTAGTAACTCCTATGAGTCACAAAGTTATAAACAAAGTAAGACAACACATTCTAGGAATAATGTTCCTTCTTGTACATGACTATATCACTTAGACAAAGGTTGCCAAATTTGACCAAGCAAATTAACACAAAGTAGGTACATGCATAGTGTAGAGCTCCTAGAAGAAAGCCACTAATGCTAATGTAGTTAAATAAAAGTAGTGATGGTGAACTAAAGATGTGCATCCCAGACTATTATAATGATAGTTATATCTACCGTATGTAATAATTCAACCATTGGTGAATCAATCAACATACATATATAGTAGCATAGTTATATTTGATATAAAATTATATAATATTTATCAAATCCTATTGTACCAATTAAAACAGATCTGTGTATGAAAAAAATTCACATTTTTCAAAATTATACATAGTGATTCAAACTTTGATTTTGATAGTTATATTTGTAACATTTTCACTTATTGAATCAGTAGAATAATTGAATTATATTTTTCAAATAATAACATTTATATTATCAATTTATTATAGTATGCATAACTTAATAAATATATAATTTAATTAGGGAATCATTGTATTACTATATCAATATTATGATATAATAATTGATACGATATTAATAATATTATTTTTATTCTTTATAGTTGTATATTCTTATTTCTAGTAAAAAATGTGATTTTAGGCTTGAACAATTAGTAATTGTTTGCATAAATTTTACTTGTATCAAAATTATGGGTGTTGTGTACGAATAAACTATTCAAATAAGTCTTTTCTTATTTCTCTCATGTGAGTGATGAGATTCTCAAAATACTATTATTCTTAATAGAACAAGTTACAAAAGTTGAACAATG
This sequence comes from Lupinus angustifolius, assembly GCF_001865875.1. NCBI lineage: Eukaryota > Viridiplantae > Streptophyta > Magnoliopsida > Fabales > Fabaceae > Lupinus > Lupinus angustifolius. The sequence goes on from NC_032012.1 coordinate 842,954, forward strand.
ATTGAAAAGTTAAACAAAAAAAGAGAAGTGGCATCTTTTTACCTTGGATTTGTATTTCCCTTGACTACTTTCTGCCCGTATTTCCTCCACCTATACCCATCATCTAGAATATCAATGTCACTGGTTGTGTGAACTACAACTCTGGGCTCTCTCACTGTTCTACTTCCAGGTGCTGATATACTCGCATTTTCACCTTCTATTCTCCTGAAATATTAATTGAAAAATTAATTAACCATGGAATGAACCAAGTAAATGATTTGTGAAGGTCACGTAGTGGATTGAGGAGCTATAATTGTGTTTAGAAGTGGACAAATAAAAAAGTGTAATGCTACATACCTAAAACTATTTGCCAAAATTCATGTAAAGATTTGCTAAGATTGGACTATTATACCTAGATAATTAAGTAAAGGTTAAAATTAAGGTTAATTTTTTAGTATAATTCTTTGGATGCTTTTACTATTTGATCTCCAAAAAGAAATGACATGTATAACTTATATTTTTTATTTTTTATGGGATAAAAACACTACAAGCACCTAAATAAAAAATCTTACTCAACCTTTGCCCTAAAAACAAAGCTAAAATATTTTGGCAAGATCTCTAGAAAAGTAGGTCAAGACTTCAAGCTATTTTCCCAATAAAAAATGTAAAAACTACTCACCATCTTTTGGCATCAGGTTCATCTTCATCAGCTTCTAATCTACTCTTCTGAGAGCTTTGCTCATAATCATCATCTCCCATTGATATCAATGAGTTCTCAGTGGTGGCCAACAAATCCATTTGTCTACTGCCATTTGATGCATATGATTGATCCAGTATCTCAGTGATGACATGATTTGAAGGAGGAATAGGAAGAGAAGATGAGTTCCTCTTAGTAGCTTGTGGCTTAGGATGGTTATGATTATCTTTGTAAACTATCTCAGTAATTTGTCCATCTAAAGCCCTCTCAACCTTTTTCTTTGTTGGACAATTAGGGTATGTGCATTTGTAATAACTTCTTGGATTTGCAGTCCCTTTCACTTGTTTTTGCCCATATTTTCTCCAATTGTACCCATCATCTGATCTTCTGTTTAAGATCTGAGGTTGGAAATTATTATTATTGTTGTTGTTACTTTGGGCATTAGCATTCTTAGCAGTGAAATTCTGCATAGAAGAAGAGTATTCAGTTTTCACTAGACTCTCTAACTTAGTTGATTCCTGAAAACTCCATGCTTGTTGCTGTCCAAGAAAGTTGAACATGTCAATGTTTAACATAAGTTATTCTGTAAACCATTAAGAACGAAGCACATAATTTGCTTTAGAAGGGAAAGGGAAGGAGAGATCAAAGGGGGAGAAAAAGAAGAAAAAAAAGGAAATCCTCTCCCTTATTTAGGAGAATGAAATTTAGATGATTAAGAAACATAAACTAATGATAATGTAAGAATATTTTTTTATCTTCCTTAAAAAATGTAATTAACATTGAGAAGAAAAAAACTTGACAATAATATATAATTATTTAATATTACTAAACATGTTTTTTTATTTTGATATTTTATCTCAAAAAACCTCAAATTTAGGGACTTTATAAATAGACACATGAAGGGTTTGAGAAATTATCCAAAACCTTCCTCTCCCTTCTATCCAACTCCCAAATAAGGAGAAGACTTTCCAAAACCATCTCTTCACTTCTCTTCCCCTCCAAAACTCCACTCTCAAACAACAAAGCCTAAATGAATATGGAAAATGGTTATGATATCCAGTATTTGAAATGTGAGATACAGATAATAAAAATAATTTAGGCCTTAGAATAATAAAAAAAATTGGATTTTTTGTGGTGCATGATAGAATCTGGGCATAGTAGTAAACTATCCATTACAAAAGAGGATACCAACTCTTGAATAAGTGCATCAAATTTTGTGACGTACAGTTTGATTTGTAAAGTTTGAAGATTGAGGGGGAGGCTTTGGCTGAGTAGGGAATGAAATACTTGAGAAGCATTTGTCTTCTTTTATATTATTCCAATTGAAGCCTTGGGCAGCAAGTGCAGCAGTTGTTGATGAGAAAATCTATATAAAGTATAAACAAAACCCAAAAATAAAATACCCATTAATCCAATAACAAAATAAAGTTATCGCATGCAGCAAAAATTATAATTAAAAAACAGCAATATTATTTGAATTTATGCGAATCTATATATATAGGTATCTAGCTACCTATACTAATTAGTTGTTCAAATTGGAAAAGAATGTTCTCGTGCATGGGAGAGATAAATTATACTTAAAGTAGATACTTAAAGTAGAAATGTACTAACTGAAGAGAATCTTAACCACTTCAAATTATCTATATTTTTGAATCACTCACAACAACCACATAAAAAAGAATATCTTAAACTACCAAAATTTCAAACTTCATAGCAATTCTCTTGTTTAGCATCTAAACCAAAACCAATGAAGAATCAGTAATTACAAAGTCCACTTAAGCATAAGGTCAATATCCTTATTAAATCACAACAATAACAATGGATGAATCTAAACACACCACAATAAATGCTCTATCACTGGTTTCGCGTATGGTTTTTTCATGACACTCTCAACCTAATTGGACTAACTATTAGATTTAGTAAATGAATAAAACAACGATGTTAAGGAGAGTCAACAAGTAGAAAAACAATACACAACAATAACCTTATTAGGTTAAATAACTAAATAAAACTATAAAAATTGTGTTTCATTTCATTCCACTTTGCCTCTGTTCAAGGTTTTCCAAGGAGAGTGAACAAGTAGAAAAACAATGAAAACAAGGTTGGAATGGAACTAACGATGTGAGACTTACGTTGGAAGAGTTCAGGAGAACAGGAGAGTCGAGAAGCTCATCAAAGTAAGAAGAAGGAGAAATGAGTGGTGGAGACATAGGGAAAGAAGGAGGTGGTATGGACATGAATTTTGGCGCACTCATCCCAGCTTCACCTGAAAACCCCGATGGCCTTTCAGAGGGTGAAGCAAAGAGATCAGAGAATGAGTTTGTCATGAATGAGTGTGTTGAAAAGCTGAAGTTGTTGTTCTTTAGGGTAAGAGGTTGTAGAGATAGATGTGTTTGATAAGATAGAAAGTTAGAAAAAATGGAAAGGTTTAAGGATATAATAAAGAGAGATAAGAAGGAGAAGAAAGAGGAAAAGATGGTCACGTATGGAAGAAGGATATTTGAGAGGAAACTTATGGGAAAGTAATTGAAGAGAAGATTAGAGGAGATAGAGTAAGGAATGGTTTGGTTTGACCATAGAACATTTGCCACCTTGTATATTTTCATCTAGAGAAAGTTTATTATATGCATATAGATATAGTAAGAGTTTTTATATTAAACTCTTTCGTTAATTGATGTTATTTTATATCGTTAATAGTCAAAGCTCGTAGGTTTGAATGATGGCGGCTGACACACATAGTCACATAAACTGAAACATGTTTCTTTTGTTCTTTCTTGTGTTCGTTTTGTTTAACACCTCTCCCATTTAAGATGCCTTCTATCTATGCAGTTGGAACCTGGAATGGAATTAAAATGGGAAGCTATTTAATGCAGATAAATTTATGCATATGAACTTGGACTTTTGGAGCATTTATGTTTTTTTGCGTAAGCATTTACCTTGCTTCCATTTAATAGTGGTAAAATTTAAGTAAAATAACTAAAAATATAAAATTTACATTAAGTTTTTGGTTGATAGAAGAAATATTAAGTTTCTTATACCTAATGAATTTTATAAAGCATATAATAAAAGCAGAAATTTCTCATAAAAAACCTTTTTCTTAATACATGGATATTAGCTGCTTTTCAAGGTAAGTATGATAATATTAGGTGTTATGTTGTACAATTAAGAATAATTATAATTTTTTATCGCTTAATCAACTCTTGAACTTAAAACACTTGTTGAAATGTTATATTTTTCAAATTGGGTACAAAAAAGAGTTTTTTATATTTTAACTGTAAAAAATATAACGACGACTCCAAAATATTTGGGAGAGGTTGAAATCTCATTCTACATCTTCCTAAGTCGTGAAAATAGTGTCAATCGAAAATCGGGTCGCAATACATATGAGAGAACTCTATGTTGAAACAAGTTACTAGTGTTAATATTGTTCTAAAGGATTGCTTCAAAGATAATAGATAGAAGGTTCTTTATGGTAAGCATATTCTTTATGATTTTAGCATTTAGGAATTAGACGAATATTATATATCTCCCGATAGTACCCTTTGCATCCTTCAGGTGACTCCACAAGATTCAAAATATCGTTATTATGCATAGACTTCATCTCATTCTCCATGGTGTCAATCAACTTTGAAGTTAGAATTGTGGATAGTTTGACAGAATTTGATTTGATCTTCTTCTATTAAAGTGATGGCATCCTCTTGTTCCATTTCTTGAGGTTGTTAAATAGGTAGTTGAGTGAGAACTTCATTATTGTATTGTTCTAAAATATAGTCAAGAACAATATAACTTGAACATTATTTTCCATTATCGGAGTTGTGCCTTGAATGATAATATGTACAAAGACTTGTTAATTGTTAATAATGTTCTTAACTTCCTTCCCAAAGACTACATTTCTTATTTTCTTTTCCTTCCCAAACTCAACTTCCTTACGAAATCTCACAATTCTCATTTAATTTATGCTTTGTACCATGTGAATTTATTTGCAAAATTTCATTATTAGAATTAACAACATCGAGCATGTACAAATTATCAATTAAAAAACCATAACAAATACATTTAAATTTCTGTAGAGACTAACTTTATAATTTCCAAAAGAATAAAAAAAAGTAGATTTGTTCAAGCTAGAAATAGTAATAAAAATTTGTCTAGTACAACAAAAGTCTAAAATAAATAATCCACCAACACTCAATTTTTAAATGTAATATAAAAGATCCAATAGCCCTCACTCTAAACAATTTTTTGACATCACCAACAAAGATGATTCTTTCATCATCGCTTTGTTGTCCACTATATAGGTCATCCTGCATAGTGATACTTATGTGAGTAGTAGCAAAAGAACACACCCATTAATTATTATTGAGTACAAAAGTTAGATTAACTTTTGAGCAAACTAGAGTGAAAACTTACCCTTCTATTCATGCGACATACTTAGGATATTTTATTCATGTGTTCTTACTTCTTACAAGAAGTAGCATGTAATTTCTCCATTATTCTTTCATTTATTTTGTTACGAAGACCCTTTTGTAACACTCTTATTATTCCTTATTCTCAAAATTTGAAATGTTATATCCAAGTGAGAACTCTCAGTCTTATCATTATGTGGTCTTTTTTCCTCTTGCATATAGTGAAACTGTAATCTCACTTTGAATTGTTCAAAGTGTGCAAGAAGTGAGATAAAAATTAAGTGCACGAGCAAACTCTCATCAAGCTCTAACTTGAGCTTTGATGCGATATTAGTTGTTTAATTTTCATAATGTATTACTTTATATTTCCTTTGAATCTATACTTCATGGAGATGAGTTTATCCAAAAGTTACTTGTCTTCTCATTTTCGTTGTTGCTCAATTTCTTCAAGAAACTTCCTTATACTTTGGTTATTAGAAATAGAGCCCCAAAATGCCTCTAGACTAAAGCACTTAATAATCATTAAGCACATTTGATTAGAGCATTATTAACTCTCAATTATAACCTCATCAGAGTTTTACATAGTAAGAATTTTTACATGGTAAGAATGAGTTTCTTGATCTGAAGTGTCATATCTAAATTCATAAATGCCATTGTCATAGAACCAATTGTATAATGATTAAATACCAAATAAATAACAACAACCTATCCCATGCAAATCGTGTGACATCAAGTCTATTCTATAGATACAAAGTCGACTTACAAGTTATCAACTTGTAACACTAATTGAGATCGATTGCCAAATACATAGCCTTCGTTTGGGTTGGCTAAGTACTCGTAACAAACACCTTACAACAATCACAACTAATACCACTCATATATGCTAATTTCTACCTAGAAAAATTGTATTTCTTTAGACCAATTGGTCACATGAAGATAAGCACACAAACACTTTAGTAACTCATAAATGAAAAATCTACAGAGCTTAGGTCACTTTGGAAATTGTATCTACACTTTTAATCTATCGAAATAAGAAACCAAGCTAGCTTGATAAGTACAACTTAATGTTGTTATTATATTATTTAACCTCATCAACATTCAACATAAAGCAATTCATATAGTGCATATAACAAGAGATGTTGAAATAATTCACATGATAGAACCATTATTTGCCATCACATTAGTCATATCACCATCCATGAGTCAAACTTACTTGTTGAAGAAGCAAAAGTACAATCTCTTTCACAATCCCCAAAATCACTCATCATTTCCTTACATCACCATGATTTTGGAAATCCACCTTAATCTTTTTCCCTCCAAAATATGATTTCCCCTCTATAAAGGCAACCCTTGGCCTTGAGGGAGAACATTTTCTCTCCTCACTCTCTCACTTTACATCCTAAGCATTTTAAAGAGATTTCAAGGTATTTATCTTCTTGTTTTCCCAATCTCTCCTACATACATCATTAGATAGTTATCATTTTTTTTTGTTATGTTGTTCATGGGGTTGTTTTTATTTTTAATGTTTTGGATCCAAGTTTTTTTTTAATTTTACTTAAAGGGGGTGATAATGTAATCAAAGAAAACTTTAAGGAGTTGTTAAACCATGTAAAGTTTAGATTTTTCCACTTGTTTTTTGCTTGAAAAACCATAGTCTTACAGAAGTTTAGAATAGTTTATTTTTCTGTTTTAATGCTATAAAATGTGATGTTGGTGTTTGAATGTGTTTAAAGTTGATGATTTATACATCAAAGGAACATTTAATGTGTTTAATGATAAGTTGAAAACTAAAACTTTTTCCTTGCCATTTGGTCTAAAAACTGTGGCCTTTATGTGTCTAGGAAAATTTTATTTTCTATTTTTGAAATCTAAAATGTTTAGGAATTTAAGTGTATTTGAAAGTGTTGAAGTAGTATTGTTAGTCTGCTTAATGGATGTGCTATCAACACTAAAAAGCCATGTGATTACCTAGAATTAAATGTTGTTGGATAACACCTTTTGGACACATTAGTGAAGTTGTAAACCACCTTAAGGAAAAGGATGAGTTTTTATTGAAAAAATTTTATTTTAAAGTATTATGTGTTAAATTAGTATATGTTATCCTTTAACTTCCAAGTTCAATTAATGATTTAGGATAAAAGACGACTTAGTAAAGTTTTGACCTTATAAACTTAAAGTGATATGAAGTCTTGGATAGTAAATTAGTTAAAGTGGGGACATGGTTAAGATAAGCTTACTTTAAAGTGGCAAGTTTAACTTAAGAAATCTTGATTTAAAATGTTAACTTTTGTTATGTTATTCTTGGTTATATGATCAACACTATCAACCCTTGTGGTTACTATAGAATGAAATATGTCGAGATGACCATAGAGTTTTATTTAATCTACTTTAGTTAGCTTACTTTAAAGTGGTAAGTTTAACTTAAGAAATTTTGATTTAAAATGTTAACTTTTGATATGTTATTATTGGTTATGTGATCAACACTATCAACCCTTGTGGTTACTATAGAATGAAATATGTCGAGATGACCATAGAGTTTTATTTAATCTACTTTAGTTAGCTTACTTTAAAGTGGTATATTTAACTTAAGAAATCTTGATTTAAAATGTTAACTTCGATATGTTATTCTTGGTTATGTGATCAACACTATCAACCATTGTGGTTACTATAGAATGAAATGTGTTGAGATGACCATAGAGTTTTATTGAATCCACTTGAGTTAGCTTAGTTTAAAGTGGTAAGTTTAACTTAAGAGATCTTGAGTTAAAGTGTTGATTTTGGTTAAGAAACTTGCCTTAAAGTGGTGAATATGCCTTAAAAAGTCTTCATGAAAGTATAAATTGATGTTAAAGTTAAAGGTACAAGCTTTGTTAAAGTCTTATTTTAAAAAAGGATGGTTTTCTTAAACGAGACTTTCGAAGATAAGCGATGGTTCAAAAATATGTAATCTTGAACCAGATGGATGAAAGTGGTTGAGTCCATGATAGGTTAGAAGATGTCTTACCTTAGGGTTATCATGCAAGAATTTAACTCACAAACCCACTGATTTGTTTTGTGTTTACTTCTGAAGCTTCTGAAGTTGGGCAACCTACTCGTTCACACTTAAAGGAAACCACTCAATCGACAATCTAAGGTGAGGGAGAATACATCGTGACATAATGGTGTCAAAATATGACGTCCGGACCTCCTAAACTACCTCAAAAGTTTGGATTATCTTGGGTATTAAGGAATCTTGTACTTAATCAATTGGTTGTTTGTTTGAATTAAGTATGTGAGGTTTCTTAAGCCATATCGTTTAAGTTATGTCTATGTGTAGAGTAATATTATGGTCATCCATGGATGAACATTACTCGAATAACTATAACTAGAGATAATCGATTAACATTTGGTATAATCAATTATCAGAGCCCTCGCTTGAGCGCCAACTCTCGCTTGGGCAAGAGGTCTCCAAAAAGTTTGGTGTGCTTGTGTTGCTTGAGCGACAAGTCTCGCTTGAGCGACAGGTCTTTATTAATTATTGCTTGCTTTTGTCGCTTGGGCGACATGTCTCGCTTGGGCGAGAGGTCCCAGTTATTTTGACTTGCTTTTGTCGCTTGGGCGAGAGGTCTCCAATAAATTTGGCTTGCATTTGTCGCTTGAGCGCTAGCTCTCGCTTGGGAGGGAGGTCTCCAGAAATTTTGGCTTGTCTTTATCGCTTGAGCGCCAGCTCTCGCTTGGGAGAAAGTCCAATCATAACCTTGCTATCAAGTTTTCATTTTTCTTCAATTTCCAATTTCCTCAACCTCATTCTTCTTCAATGGCGGTGATGCGTCTGAAAAATCTTGAGGGAGAGTCAAGGTAAGACGATTCCCATATATTCATGGATAAGGTATTATGTTGGATCGAACAACTCTCACAGTGCAAACTAGACAATCTCTGACAACCCCTCTTTGCAATCAGGATCGATGAGAGGGATGCCTAGAAAGTGTTTGATATGATACTGTCTTGAAATTGACAGTTCCATTAGAACATGTCGATCATATATCCTTGCAGGGAATAAGTTGGTGCGTTCAATTTGGCTTGTTATGGGACCTGTACTCTTGATTATTTTCGAATAGTTTATTAGGAGGATATTGGTGTAAGGATGGATGAACTAAACATAGCATTCACATATTGAACTCGTGGATATTGATCCTTATAGTCTGAGTTACAAACATCATTCATCATTTGCATTTATGTATATGATAACATAGTATGTATATTATGTGTGTTATGTCTCAATGTGATATTCTGTATAATTCCACATCGTCGATGAAAAATATTCATTAGATGTCTTACTCCCTCTCTTTCTTCTTTGTATATTGGTACGCGTCCTTAACCATATGGACAAATCGGTGCAGATTCAGAGCTACCGACTCATGATGTCTCGGGAGGGGGCATGGAGAATTTATGGGGACCGCTATACCTATACAGGCCCTTGTGACTTGGAGTTGGAGATGATGTGCAACGACACCACTATACACTTTCTGTCTCACCATGCAGCTATAGAAACTTCTTTCACTCTACCAGACCGGAGGCCGGTACCTACTGTGTCATCCACTCAGTCTACGACTCCTTGTGAACCAGTTGTTGCAGGGCTGTCAACGAGGAGAAGAAGTTGGAATGATGTGATATGTTCTCCACTATCAAAGAGAGTCGTGCGGCGTACAATACCAGAACCACGGGCGGATGCTGGAACAGGGATTAGGTTGCGGGATTTGGCCTATGAGATTGTGGTGGAGATGGAAGCTGAGGAGGACAATTGTGTGGAGTTGGTCTGTATAGAGGACTCTATCGAGGTGGCATATCTCTCTTCGGACTCTGAGATGGAGTAGGACCCGAGTGAGGGTTCTAACGCCCCTGTTAGTGCTGGAGCTAGCCGTTAGGAGCCATTTCCTTTTCCGTTTTTCTTCTTGGGTTTAGGGTATCTTGTAGGGTACTCTTGTAGTGCTGAAGAACTCAGCCTATTTTGTATAGCTTCAGTTTTGTGATGACTAGATTTCACCTCGTATTTTGTACTAGCATTTCACTTGACCAAGCAACATCTCGTTATACTTGTTGAACGGTCAAGTTTAATTATTAATGAAGAAGTATTCAGAAAGTTATTGTACCATTTTCATTTATCGTTATGTATCGGTTATTTACTTTTCTACAGTTTATAAGAATGTGATGTCTTAAAAATGAATGGATTTAAGAAAAACAATTTGTGATTTATATATTACATAAAAGGAAAAAAATTATCCATTTTTCCAAGAGATTAATTACATTATTTATGCAGTGTTTTTCGCGGCGTTACACGATTGCTTCAGTGAGCACTATTAAATGTCCACTTTCTACATCGCTTCAAAAAATATTGTTGAATATAACATTTGTTCTACTACACTCATATAGAAAGCGCTCGGAAAACACTATTAAATGATAATTTTTAGCGCTCTTGTTTTGCTATTTTGGTATAATGCTTTGTCATTATTTGTTTCATTCATGATAGGAAAGTATATAGAATGAATGATGAAAGAAAGAAAAGTAATAGGAAATTATATGATTTTTTAAAATAAAGTATCATCTCGTATGATGAGATAAGTTATTTTCATTACCTAAATTTATAATATGTGTTACTTTTAACTATTTTCTATAAAAATATTTCTAAAAACTAAATAAAAATAGAATATATGTCATTTTAGTAGTTGAGGGAGATAACTCTTCTTCTCATATGAGAGTTAGGATTTTCTCTATTAATAGAGATACAAGTGCTTCAAAGAACAATAAGAAATACAACTTTTTAAATTTATATTCAACATTTGTTTTTAGTAAAACTAATAAGGCAATGGTCTAGTGGTGCAAGATTTCGCTAAATTTCAGAAAGACTAAAAGATTAAGGATATTGGTAGTACCACAAATGTATAAATATGGTAAATACATTTTTTGGTAAATTATTTTACTTTTATGACTATAAATTTTAAAATAATAAAACTTGATCTATAAAAAAATTGTGATAGAAAACCTGCCAAATCCATTTTCACTCCAATCAAAAATAGGCTACATACATGTCTTAAGAATGGAAACCTTGTAAATAACAAAAAAAATGCACATCTATTGTAAGAGGTATCTAATGAGAAAATTACAGTAAACTTGAGCTAGGAAAAAAATCTTGTAAGCACAACACATCCTTCCTTAATTTTTTTGTTTTTGCATAAAATTTAGATAGATATAGTAACTTGTAAAATTTTGTAAATAATAACTCAATGAGTGTTTTATTTGGAGTATTTGTTGAAAATTAACAATGTCCCATTTCATGAATGTAAGGGTGCGTTCTAAATCAGAAATGGCACGTAAATACTCTGTCTATAATGCAACAGTCTTATTTGATCTGGAACAGGGTTTGAGAGAAGAGATAAACAGCACTAGAGGTTCAAATGGAATACTTGGTCTGCACAAACTGCTACAATAGCTGGACCAGCCAAATCACCACAAATACACCCTGAAAAAAATGCAATTCAAAATTAGGAGAAAAAAACTGTGCTTATAATTTAAGGACAGATATCTGTTATTTCAGATCATGTCTCATACGTTGTCCCATACCAATGAAAACAAATCATGTTAATTAAAAATTTTAAAATTTTATTATTATTCTTATTTTTGCTTCATTATCATATGTGTAAGACATGATCTAGGACCGTTCATAATTTAACTATAGCAATTCAAGTAATTAAGGAATTTGTAACAATGTATGCATGCAGTGTTCATAATCTTACCAATCCACTGGCCAAGTGAAGGGCTGAAAAGGGTAGCACCAATTCCTGCCCCAATAGAGGCACAAATTAGAGATGCATTACACTTCACAGTAGCCACAAAAATCTTTTGTCTAAGAATTCTGGCTCTCTCAGCATTGTCAATATTGTCATCTCTTTTCTTTGAATTGAAAGTAAAGAATTGACATAACTTGATGCCTACTTGGACAAGCCATGATGCTGCAACTCCAAGCATGTACCCTGTACACAAATATGAGCTTAAGATAATTGAATTTATCAACAACTCAATCATCATAATAACTAAAAAAGTAACAGTTCATTAATTGCTTTGACCTCTGAAAGTTGTTCTGCTAACAGAGAAGAAGTAGACTAAGGTTGGCATTTTCCTTACAGCCTTGCGAGCAGCTGATGTAGGAGCATCTGTTCAAGAAATCACATAAACATAATGAATACAAGATTAATAATAAATGTTGTGAACAAAAGAAAAATCGAATATAGAAAGACTAGAGAGGAGAGAGGTAAAACACAAGGAATTTGTCAATAAGGTCTAGCCGATTGTAACCTACCTCCCCAAAAACATCGAGCAACTATAATGCTACGCTATATACTAGAGAATAAGGATACTTATGTTTGAGTTACATCATTAGAGTTTATATAACATATATAACCATCTACCACAACTCCTTTATAACACATCAAACTTAATGTGTATTGTTATTTTCTATAGAAAATTATATTGCCGATCCAAGGTCATGGGCCCATACATAGTCGTGGGTCAGTCCACACCCTAGTACATAGCCATGTATCATGACTCGGTCAGGCCATGTATCACCACACACCAAACCATGTACTACTTCCTTATTATCATATGAGTTATTTGCACAACAATAAATAAAACACTTGATGCTAGCCAAATATTCATATTCCTTATCCATGAATTATTTGCTTCCTTGATTGTAGTATTTGCTTTAATTATTATGCTTATTCTTGATTATCTTATAATCCAAAAAAATGCATTTAAAAACATTTTGTGGGAGACAAAAAAGACACCTTTAAGTAGTTTCCATGCCATTCTTCGTGAAACATGGTGGACAGCAATTCTTTCTAAAATGCGTCTAGTTGTCACGATAGTAACCTGTAATAATTCAAAACAAATAAACTATTTTCCAAACATTGTTTTTAGATAAATAAAACTCCACATAGAATAATGAAATAATAAAGTAAAATTGCAAAACCAGTAATAGAAAATGATGTGTAGAAAAACTGAATAATCAATATCATGATTAATGGATCTTGACCAAAAATTCCCTATCGAACCAAAAGTATTAATAAATGATGTGTAGAAATTAACCAAAGTTGCCGTTGATAAATTCAAAATGAATGAAATAAACTAGATTCCTTGTTATGCGTCGTTCCACACTATAGAGTTCCAAAAGTAGAAACTCAGACACACGTGTGAACGTGTGTATGCATGGGCTCGTGTACTCCATCTTGGTATAGGAGGAAGAGAAATCCTATGTCCCAAAAGGCTTGGAGATCCTCTCTAGTACTGGAGATTCCAATACTGAATAGGATTAAGACATGTGACAAAAACAGTTTTTTTAACAATTATGATTACATATTATTTTCTATTATAAATAAATAAAAACTCTTCAAAAAATTTTATCCTCATATTCCAGTACTCGTTTCTCTACTGGAGAAGAGTTGAACTTTCCAAAAAGATGATATTTCCCAATCCTTAACCAATGAAATTTTAGTGATTAATATAAAAATATTAGTTTTTGTGCTTTTTTAACTTTTAAGTGATATTTTTTATTGAATAGGGACATAAATGAAGACAAGAATGAGGACAATTAATCTATATTCGGGATGGGGATCACTTGTCCCAGCTTGGTGTGTCCAATCCTATCCGCCCAATAAAAAAGTGACACGCAAGGGGAAGGAAAGGTCATCCAAAGAATGAATATTTTTTACTAGCAAAAAAGTGGAATGAAATTTTAAATAACTATCACTTTTTTATTGGGCGAGACAAAATTAAGACACCAAGTTTGGATATATTATCTTCATCCCTCCATCCGGTATATGACGCTCTAATGAATTTCTGTCTAAAATAATCTAATAATTTGGATCGTTTGAAAATTATTTATATCACATGTAAGTATATGTTGGACTTGTCACTACAAGAGATGATAAATACTTCTAACACTAAATCACAAATTATTGGATGCTAATGGTTGTTGCACATTATGGCAAATATTGCATTTCATGAGACTTTGTGCACCAATAATAAGGATAAACAAAAAAAGGAGGCTCACCTCACGCATGATTTGTAGTATTGACTTTTTGAAGGAAACAACTAAACGACCATGAAGGTCATCTTGATTATCTCTTAGAAAGTCATCATCATCTTCTTGTTCCATACTTGCATGAGGGTCCAAAAGTGGCAAATAGAACATCAAGAATGACCTTAAGGTAATCATTGTAAATGACTTCAATTCAAAGGCAGATAAAAGAGGTTTAAGTTCAATGTTGTAGTTCTTTGTACTATATTTTAGAGAATCATGGTAAAAATATCTCTCAGGTACACTTCTTGTATTAGAAATGTAATCTTCAGAAATTGCTGCTCCAACATCACAATAAGCAATCTGTGTCCTGAAACTGAATTTATGAAGTTAGAAAGTCAATTTGAAGCAAACAAGTAATATTGTGTTTGTGGTGACCACCGCAACCGCATCACACCACAATTGTGGTGTGACATCGAATAACAATAATGCGCCTGCATCGAGCCGTAATGCAACCACATCGGACCACAATGGGCTGCATCAGAACGCAACTGCATCAGGCTGCACCAGACCGTATTGATTCCAAAATTATTTTTTACTCAAAAAATAATTCACACCACGCTACAATCTGTATTGCAATGACCGAAATCACAATAACCACAACGATAATGTAAAACACTGGATGCAGACTTTTATAAGTACATACACCCAGATTAAATTCATCAACAAAATTTCCAATCAAATTTAACCCTAAAGATAAAATTGTGTTGAAAAAAAAGGTGAAGGGTGATACCCAAAGGAGTCCCTTGATGCAAAAGAGGTCCCTGCAGCAAATGAGGCAACAGTGGCTGATGCAGATAAAAACCAAGAAGATTCATAGTTCCGTGCTGAGTAAAAGCCTTTGCTAAAGCTTTGGTTCTTCCTCCATAGATCTAATAGTAATGTTATTCCAGTCATCCTAGGACCTTATTACAAGTTACAGTAATCATCAAGTCACAAAAACCAGACTCATCATACAACAATTATCATGAAATTATTCTAATAATAAGCAAATGTAATGCATTACAAAGTGATAACAATACTATATTACTATTGACTCAATGGAATTTTATATTTCAAATGGGTTTGGTTCAATTTTATTAATAAATTGATTTTTGAATTTCATATGATATTTCACATTTTAGAGATGATGATGATGCGGAGTTGATAATGTTAATGTCAAGGTTGTAAATCTAGGTATGTGATTGTTATCAATATTGATATGTCAAAAGTTTTATGAGTCACTGAAATCTGGCCATAATTGTAGTCGCATTGATCTCAATTGTCCAAAATGACAAGATTTTCTAAGCTTTCGAAACAGCTACCAAAATTACTATTTAAAACATGGTGAATGCATGCAACCAATGTAAACATACCTTATTGATTAGCAATTATAGAAAAGAAGGGACACTAATGCAAAAGTTGTAGTAGCCTAGAGAATGTTGGAACGTAGAAGAGTTAGGTGGAAAAGGAAATGAAGTGTAGTGGCAATAGAAACAAATGCAATGAGATGCTATTTTTGTGGGGATTTGGATCTCTAATTTGTCTATCTTTAACGCCCACCACGAATTTAATTTTTTTACTTTCATGCTAATATGAAATTGTTAAACTTGTTTCCATAAAATCAGGGAGTCTAAATAATAGATACAACCAAGTTGTTAAAGGTAACCTTACGCATAGGCTTCAAGCCCAATGAAAATAATTTCATACAAAACCCCAATGAGTTTCAATTGTCATAATCCACTATATTTTGTTAAACCCCAATTATCTTCACATTATTCCATATTCAGTGAAGAGACTTATAGAAGAATAAAAAACTTGTGAGACTCCTTGTTATATTTAACTTCCATGAGGAGTCTCAAAAAAAATTCTTCCTTCCATAAGCTTCCTTACTGAAGAACATTTTTTTGTGCTTCCATGATCTCTCTAAAGAAAGTTTAGGGGTTTTAGCTGTTGCCAAACTAATGTACTCTAACGAAACGGTTTCTCATATTCATTTGGTTATTTTTTTTAAGGAATCATTTATGTTCAATTCGATTTATGATTTTAGAAATTTCAGAATCATTGAAACTGAACAGCATATTAGAGAAATAGATACTAGAGAATAATGTTGTATTTTAGTTTGAATTCTTCAACCAAATTTATGACTTAAATTATTAATTTTGTGTGAATTATATTGTTATATATTCCTAACTGAATTGTTATAAATATATATATACATATATTACCAACTGAGATATATATAAGGCTAAAATCTTTTCCGGTACTTGACAGACCAGGATTGGAATATGAGACCTGACTTGTTTAACAGTTTAAATTTTTTTACTTAAAATTAGTTTAAAATCTACACGGTTAGTTTATATACTTCTACATGTGAAGCCAGTTTCATATATATTGGGCTTGACTCTAATGATAGTTGCTCTCATGTTAAACATATGAGAACAATAAATCTGGATCATACAATCAACCATATATGGTTATGATTAAAAATTAATTGTTAGTCACATGATAGTCATATGCATATATATTTTAATCTAATTCATTCAAATACGATCCAATAGTCCATATTAATTATTCTCATTTCTGGATTCTGGATTGTTATTACGTAAATTTCTCTCATATAGCCATTTCAAAGGCTGTCACATTTCATTAATGGATTATTACTTGCGATCCACCACAAACCTAAATATATTATTAGGAAATTTAACATCAAAGCTAAGATGTACTCCACCTTTCTCTGAATAACAGATTAAATACATCAATAAGCTTAAATTTATTTAGCACGAAATTGCAGTAATGTAAAAGATGAAATATTATTTGCTATTATGGGTACCTGCCAGCTGAGTGCTAAGATTAATGTTTAGCCAAATCACATGCCACACGAATGGTGGAGCATAACTGTATTTCAGTCTCACAATATTACCGGTCACATAAGTAGCCAACAACAACAACCAAACTTTAATCTCACCTCACTGGATAGAGTCGACTACATGGATCGAATAACATCATAATGTTTTATCATAAATCAAGTCGTGATAGTTTTTAAAAGATGGTGAAAATATCAAATTTTAATTTACAGATTCAGAGGTATTATAGATTTAAGATTCACAATATATGGCTTACAAGAATGAAAGCAACACTTTTGCTTGAGAAGCTTAGTATCGGTACTTGGTGGAGTAATCTTTAGGAGCAATCACCAGACCACGTCCCTTCCTTGCGCCTCGGTAGACTGTCTCGATAATGTCGATGAACTCTTGCTTGTCCTTGAGCGCCCAGTTGATCTTGTTGTTGTTTCCAGTGCCAAGGTCTATCATAATGTGCTTGTTCCTAAAGAAGAACATAACTGTGGAAGGGTCATAAAGCTCATACATAGTGTTGAAATCAGGCACCTCAGTGATGTCCACAAGGTAAATTACAGCAAAGTTTTTAATTGTCTCAGCAACTGATGCCAGCACCTCATCCATCTGAAACATGCATGGAAATTATGAATTAAGGTTAGAATACCATGTTATAACTGATGCAGTTTATTTTCAATTAAAGCAATAAAAATCTAAAGCAATTTCATTATAACTTGCATCGTCCAGAATCCCAAATGACATCTTCATGATGCAGAGATGGCAACGGATACTTGAAACACAACCAACCTAAAATTAAGAATTGGCATAAACTACACAACATAGGCTGGTTTTCGGTATAACTTCCGGCAATAAGTTCATCCAACACCATCAAAAGTTTATTGAAGAAATAAAAGATGCATGAACATAGACGAGTCAGAGGACAAGTGGATTGTTCAGTTACAGACTTACAGTAGACTAGAACAGAGTTTCCGACCCATTTACATTTGTTACAGCTTATAGAACAGAAGGAAG
Organism: Lupinus angustifolius; assembly: GCF_001865875.1. NCBI lineage: Eukaryota > Viridiplantae > Streptophyta > Magnoliopsida > Fabales > Fabaceae > Lupinus > Lupinus angustifolius. Next base: position 860,990 of record NC_032012.1, read on the forward strand.
GCTCTTAGCTAAAGGATTAATACACCATGTGAAAAGAACAAAACACTAGTGAATACTGAGAATAATATTCCCCCTCACTCTGGATATTCTTCTTTTCCAATCTGATTACTTATTTCTCTCTTTTTTTCTGAGTTCATAACTCTTATCTTCAAGGAGTGACTCTTATTACTTATTACTAATATAAGTCTACAACTATAATAGAAGAGTTTAGAGTTGGAAACAACCAATCACTGCCACTTTCTAGCAAACATATCATCCCACCTCAAACCATAGAATCAATCTAAACCCATGTTTTCCAATATTGGTCAATGAAACAATCCATCAAGTCATTAAAATCAGATACATATCATCCATTATGATTAGTATTACTCACTTGCTCCAATTTTATTCTTTTTTCCTCAAAAATTGTAAGTGTTAAAGCCTCACATCGGTTGAGTATGAATAAAGAACCTTTTATAATAACCTAGGCAACTCCCATGAACCAGCTTTTGACATGTTTAGCCCAGTCACTCATTGGAATACATCACATGTACCACATTTTGTGTCACTCCATGTACCAAACTATGGTGATTGGTCAAAAACCATAATTTATTGAATTTCTAATTAAGTATATTTTGTCTAGACCAATCACCACATTATGGCACAGGGAGTGGAACAAAATGTGGGACAAGTAAAGTTTTTCGTCATTCTAATATGGTATTAGGGTCTAACTTCATATTAAGTTACCTACACAAGCCCAGTCCTACAGATTTCAAGCACTAAACAAGACAGTCAGTTACTCCCTTAAGTGTTCTAAGTCATAAAAAGGCGATCATGTGTACGAAGAGGCTCCCATTTAGTGGATTCAGGGGAGGGTAGATGTAAACAACCTTCTAAGTGTTCTAAGTCATATACTAACAAATTTATATGTTTGACCATGCGTACATACATGTGTGGCAGATATAACATCTTAAGTCTAATACATCTTTAGATAATTTTCTCATTTACACTATTACAGCCTCTCCGCCAGCAAACACCTACTCTCCCCATAACCTAGGAGACTCGTGCACTGCGCCGCCATTTTACTGTTATCACATACCGGAAAAGAATGTCTCATAAAATTAATGTAAAAAAGTAACGAACCAGGAACCAGGTAACTATAAATGAAAGATAAGAGGAGTAAGTTGATTACCTGCATGCAGGTTTCATCCCAATCGTGGCCGAAACGGATAACAACAAGACGCTCCTCTTCGGCAAGGATTGCTTGATCCACAGCCCATCCTGAATGCAAGTGAGGCAACAAGTACGACATCTCTCTTTTTATTAAATGAAACACCAAACCCTATCTGCAATTCAAATTAACAGAGACTCAACCACTTCTACAATGGAAATAACCACAAAATAGAAGGAATTGAAGATGGAGAAATAGTGATAGAGAGATTTTAGGAGTATAAAGAACCTGAGATTTGGAGCACAGCCACGCGAGGAACGGATGGGGGAACGAATTTAATTGCGTTAAAAATATGATGCCTCCAACTTCCTATTTGAGGCTGAAAAGCCCAAATGAAAATAATTTTTTAAGTATTTCTAAGAGTTAATTACACTTATACCCCTGAAGTTTTAGTGAAATTACATAAACCGCCCTTCACTTTTTTATACCTGTACAAACCTTTCCTAGTTTTATACTTTCATTACACTGAGAAATAAGTGTAATTTTTTAAATAAAAAATATAAAAAAATGCAATTAAGTTAAACAAAACATCGTATACTATGAGAAAAAAATCAAATAATATACAAATCAATGTATCTCTATTATTTTTTATTACAAATGCATCAACAATTCTAAAGAGATATTATTTAAATTGCTCTTATACTATATCGTAAAGAACCAAAAATAATAAAGAGGTATCGACTCATATATTATTTGGACTTGTCTCCATAATATATCATGTTTTGTTTAACTTAATTACATTTATCACGTTTTTATTTAAAATATTGCACTTATTTCTCATATAGGGGTGGTCCGTGTAATGAAAGTATAAAAGTATAAAAATTAGGGGGTTTGTGCAGGTGTACAAAATTAAGGAGTGGTTTATGTAATTTTGTTAAAACTCAGTGAGTGTCAGTATAATTTACTCTTTTTATAATTAGTCTCTAGTATAAAGAATTTTAAGAGGAGAATAAAATATATCTTTATACCGAGAGATAATTTATCTTCTTAAATTTATTGATTATTTGATATGTGTTTTATTTTATTTTATTTTCCTCTTTAGATGTTTCATTTTAAAATATATTGTAAAAAAATAAGACACATGTCAAACAATCAACGAACTTAAAGAAATAAGTTATCTCATACTTACCTCTATTAGAAATAATTTCATAACTATTATTTTTCTTTTCATTTTATTTTAAGTTTAATTGGTAATCAACTAATCATTAATAATAATATAAAATAATTTATAATATTAGCAAATGATTAGTTATTATTCATATGTGACTTTTTAGTTAAACTTAACAACTTTAAATATATAAATAATATATTAATAATATAAAAAGTGTAATATTTAATGATTATATGTAAAACTTATATTATGTTATTAAATATATATTTTCATATAAGAAACTTTTAAATATGTTACTTTTTTCTCTCATTTTAATATATAAAAACTCTTTAGAATTTAATGCTTCCTTCCTTAATACGAAAGAAAGTGTGAAGATAGAGATAGGTGGGAAAGAGTATGGGAAGAAGGAAATTAGTGAGAAATAGATAAAAAATTTATATTATTTGATAGGAAAGAAATAGAATAGATTTATAGAATCAATCGATCTTCTCACACTCTCTTATTTGGTTGGATAGAGAATGAGAACAGAGACAATATTATTCTTGAAAAGATAAAAATGCCCTAAGAATAAATAGGAAAAATTATGAGCAAGTAATAATGTGATGATGAAAATGTCATTATTGACATATTTTTGTAATTGTATGGTCTCTTAATTTATTTCCAAAAAGGGAGAAAAATATTTTGGACATGAGTTCCACAATTTTTATTCTCTTTTTTTTGTTTCTATGTTAAACAAAAGGAGAAGATCATTAAATCTCTCTTCTTTCTCTATTCACAATTTTTTTTCCTCGTTAATTCTAGCCCATGAAATGATGGCTAAATCTTTTGATGGAGTATATTACCAATAGAGTTTGTAAAAAGAAGAGTATTAGTTTCTGTTGTTATCGTAACTCGCAACAATTCTGAATGACACGAAATAATCCTTACTGGTTGAGTCATGATCATATCGCTTTCTTTAAGAGAGTTCGTGGTACTGCTAAATTTGTGCAAGCACACTATCAACTATGTCGTCCCCAAGAAAAAACAGCTCAGTTCCCTGTTATACAATGTCTTACTACACTGTAAGAATCACTCTCGAATACACTAAATAATATGGCTACTAATGTTAATTCTCGAATTTTCACTTTGGCTGCCTGTGCCAATTCTCAAGTGTTGTAAAGCCCCAAAAATTACTCCAAAAATATTGCTCAAAAATGGGTATTTTTTTAAATAATGTAATATAAAATTTGTTTCCTTATATTCGTTTCATTTTCAGAACATCACTTTAAGTAACATATATTGCAAAAAATCAAAACCATTACCTAATGGTAACCAAACATAAATCAACATAACTTCGAATAATACTTCATTAGAATAACGAAAAATATTGGTACGAAATACAAGGCGGAAAGAAATCTTCGCCCCAAACTGAAACTATACAAAAGGTTGAGACATTCAACACATCAAAAAGTACCCTACACAGATACCCTATTCAAAAAGCAAAATAGAAATGGAAATGGCTCCTAACGGCTAGCTCCAGTGTCCACAGGTGCACTAGAACACTCGCTTGGGTCCTTCTCCATCTCAGAGTTAGAGGAGAGGTTTATAATCCTCTTCAGATTCTGGCTCCTCCTCCTCAGCTGCCATCTCCTCCTCTTGTTGATAGGACAAATGTTGCAACAAAGTCACCACCCTTGCATTCGCCTGGGGTTCTGGCATGGTTCGCCGAAGGCTCTTCTCCATGGTGGGGAACTGATCACGTCGCCCCAACTTCGTCCCCTCCTGGATGAACCTGCAGCATCTAGTCCGTAAGGAGTCACAGACTGAGTCAATGGCATATCAGTGTCGGCCTCCAATTAGGCAAGGTAAAGGAAGCCTCTAGCTCCGCATGATGGTATGGAAAGCACATCATAGATCCATCTCATATCATCTCCAACTCTAAGGCACAAGAGCATGTGTAGGTGTACCGATCTCCCTCAATCCTCCATGCCCCCTCCTGGGACATCGAGAAGTGGTACTCTGAATCCTCATAGAATGATCTATCTGAACAAAAACGTAATTCGAAGACAAACAAAAAGAAAATAAAGTAAGACATCTAATGAATATTACTCATCGATGACTTGAAATTACATAGAATATCACATCCAGACAGACACGTGTAGCATACACAATATATATATCAAATACATAGATGCAAATGATGAATGATATTATAACTCAAATCATGAGGATCAATATCCACGAGCTCAATATATGAATGTTATGTTTATTTCATTCATCCTTACACCAATATCCTCCCAATAAACTATTCAGAAATAACCGAGAGTACAGGTCTCATAACAAGCCGATTTGAACGCACCAAATTATTCCTCGCGAGGATATATGATCGATCTGTTCTAAAAGAACTGTCCATTTTGGGACGGCGTCGTGTCAAACACTTTCTGAGCATCCTCTCAACGATACTCATTGCAAAGAGGGGTTGTCAGAGATCATCTAGTTTGCATTGTGACTACTATCCGGTTCAACAGAATACCTCATCCAGGAATACAATGGACTCGTCTCACCTAGACTCTCTCTCAAGACTTTGTTGACGAACCACCGCCATCGCCGTCCCACTCAACATCTCGGGGCTCGTTCGTCTCTCATAAATTTCCTCTCCATTATCCATAATGAGTATGCACACTAACCGAGGTTAGCCGATTAAATTTTTTAATCATTCTTTTACATGATCGGTCCAACCTAAGACATCTCCGAAAGGAATGCTTCATGTAGGACCCGATCTTACGTCATCACGTAATAGAGGAATAATATCCTTACCATTATGAACCATCTTTGAATATCCTAGACGTCCACTTGGCCAAGCCTCTTACAATCAGACGACCTCACTACATGGTATCATGTAATCTTTTTTGTGTATTGCCCTAATCACGACATTACAGTCAGAAACCTTGCCCTAAATGGGCGCAAGAACGAAGGTACTTGTATAAGTTTGTCGATTTGGGCACCACACTCAATCATCTGAGCCACGATCTTTCCCAAGTGTAAATACACTTTACACCCAAGCTAGGGCTATTGTCTAAGCAATCAAAACATCAGAAAAAGTAAAAAATATTGTATGTCTCTCGCTCAAACGAGAGACTAACGCTCAAGCGACGATTTCATCAAAAGATACTCAATTCTCTAACTGACTCTCGCACGAGCGAGGGAGTGTCGCTCAAGTGACAAATCCATTAAAAATTGGTCGAAATACATGTCTGGTCCTCGCCCTGGCGATGTACGGTCGCCCAGGCGCCCAAAATAGGCCAAGCTTATTGCCTGGCCCTCGCCCATGCGAGAACCACATGCTCAAGCGAGGCTGGCTCTCTTAGGCGAGGGTGGCTCGCCCAAGTGAGGGTGGTCCAGAGGCCAGGACCATTCCCTCGCCCTTGTGGGCCACCGGGTCAAATGCCTCCACTGTTTTCAGTCCCTACACGTTATAATTCCTCGAGTAGTATTCCTTCGTGGTTAACTACGATATTACTTGATATTATAAGCTATCCTAAGCATACAACTTAAGAAATTATCCATACCAGGGACACAAATATTTGATTAAGTACGGCTTTTCTTAATACACAAATATAACTCCAAACTTTTGAGATAGTCTAGGAGATCCAAGTGACATATTCAGACACCAGTATGTCATGATGTATTCTCCCTCACCTTAGGTTGTCACGTGCTTGATTTCCTTTACGTGAGAGTGGGTTGGTCATCCGACTTCGAAAGCTTCGAAACTAAACACATGAAAACAATTTAGTGATTTGCGAATTAAATTTTTACATGATAACCCTAAGGTAAAGACATTGTTTAACACTTTAATCCATTTATGAACTCAATAACTTTCATCAATCCGGTCCCAGATTCATATTTTTGAACCACCCTTTATCCTCGAAAGTCTTGTTCCCGATTTCCAACATTTTCAAGGTAAGTTTTTAATAACGTTTACACTTTTATCACCTCATAGATTTATATTTCCATGGAGAATTTTGAAGTCATACTTCACCATTTTATGGTAAGTTTCTTAATCCAATTCCACACTTTTTGAATCAATATCTCCCAAGTTGATCTTACCACTTTAAAGTAAGTCATCTTAAGTAGATTTTGTATTTTGTATAATAGGTTTCCATGATCATTTCAACACATTCTTGATAGTGTTGATCTCATACTTACAACAACATTTAAAATCAACATTTCTTAAGTTACACTTACCACTTTAACGTAAGCTTACCTTAACAAGGTTCATCCCATAACTAATCAACCATCCAATACATCATAACACTTTAAGTTTATAAAGTCAAGACTTTTATAAGTCATCTTTTATCTCAAATTATTACTTGAACTGGGAAGTCAAAGAATATCATTTATTAATCAAACTTTTAACTCATAATATTTTAAAACAACATTTCTTCACAAAACTCATCCATAAACATTTTAGATTTCAAAGTTAGAACTAAACTATTCCTAAACACATATAGGTCATGATTTAGACCTAATGCCAAAGAAAGTTTTGATCCTTCAACTTATCATTAAACACTTTAAAAGCTCCTTTGATGATAAAATCATCACCTTTAAAACACAATCAAATATCAACATTAAAAATATACTATTTTAAACTTGTCTAAGGCCATGGTTTTTCAAGCTGAAAACAAGTGGAAAAATCCAAACTTTACATGGTTAGAAAACTCCTTAAAGGTTCTTTTGATATACAAACCATCGCCTTTAACCATGTTCAAATACCAAACTTTATTTCTAGCATTAAATCCGAAAAACAACTATTTTACATTCATTCAAGGCTATGGTTTCTCAAGCCAAAAACAAGTGAAAAGTTTCAAACTTTACATGGTTCAAAACTTTTAAAAGGCTCATTTGATTTCAAAGTCATCACCTTTAACTAAAGTCAACCAAAATTCAAACTTTTTAAGCATTTAAAACATCCCCATGAAAACAAAGAGTTCATGGTTTCAAAATAACTTTCTAAGTTTAAGAAAGTATCTATTTAGAGTTTTGAATATAAAAAGAGTTATGAAGATTATTAGACATTTCAATGGTTGGAAACATTTATAACATACATATAAACATCATACTAAAATTTCATAAACATCTAATGGTTGGATCTTAAGAGATGAAGAAATCAAAATGAAGAATTACCTTGAGAGTTCTTTAGAAAATGCAAAAATGAAGAGAGAGTGTGAAAATTCTAAGGGTTTCTTATAAGCTAGGTTTGGCTCTTTTAGAGGAAAGAAATCAGATTTTGGAGTGGGTAAAGACCAAAGGTTTCTTCCAAAAACTGGATTGTGTAAGAGGTAGATGAGTGATTTAAGGGATTTTGTGCAAGAGATGTGTACATTTGCTTGTTTAACAAGAAAGCCTCGTACATGAAAGTGATGTGACCTTTTCGGTGAGACATTCTCGATTAAGCCATTCCCGATTATTGTCGATTAAGCCATTCTCGATTATAGCTAGAACTTTGAAACACATAATTCATAGTGGAAAATATTTAGAAATGCGTTCTGGACGAACTTGATGTCTATCTTGACTCGAAATAATATTTTGAAGCCAATGGCGCAACCAGAAATATATTCCGAGTTACAGAACTCGAACACACGTTATTGCATCGAATTCGGGCGAATTTGGGCGTGACAGCAGCTCAAAAACTTTTTGTCCCAGAAAATTACGAAAATTTACCATAAAATAGAAAATCATAAAATAAGACTAACACTCAACTATGATTTAGCCTAAATCAATAACGATTAATTTCTAAAATTAATCGCTGATAAAATAAATAATTAATAAAATATACACAAAAAATTCACGGTGTTACAATCCTCCTCCACTTATAAGATTTTCGTCCTTGAAAATTAAACGTATCTCTTAAGAAAACAGAGAGGGGTATGACTCTTTTATGTTGTCATCGACTTCCCAAGTCGCATATTCTCCATTTGTTTGGCTCTAGATCACCTTGACTAGGCAATCTCCTTGCCTCGCAACGTCTTCACACTGTGATCCGCAATCCTCAAGGGCATAGTTTGAAAAGTAAGATTATCTTTTAGCTGGATTGAATCGGGTTCAATGATGTGCGAAGGGTCACTAATGTATTTTCTAAGTTGAGACACGTAGAAGACATTATGTAGGTTTGACTGTAAAGGTGGCAAAGCTATTTGGTAAGCTATCGGTCCAACTTTTCTAAGGATTTAGTATGGTCCTATGAAATTAGGGGTAAGCTTAAAAGCTTTAAGCACTCTTCCAATACCATTCGTTGGAACCACCCTCATGAAGACATGATCTCCTTCCTCAAAACTAAGAGGGTTCCTCCGTTTATCATAATAGCTCTTCTGCCTACTCTGAGTTGTCTTCATGTTATCTCTTATCATTCTGATCTTTTCCGTCATCCGTGGAACCACATCGACTCCTAGTATCAGATTCTCCCCTGCTTCAAACCAGTATAACGGTTTTCTGCACTTTCTGTCGTAAAGAGCTTCATACGGTGCCATGTCGATGCTTGAATGGAAATTGTTATTATAGGTGAACTCTATCAAATGTAAGTAGTCCGCCCAACTTCCAGAGTGTTCCAACACACATGCTCTCAGCAGGTCTTCCAAATATTGGTAGTCCGTTCAGATTGGCCATCCATCTACGGGTGGTAAGCTGAACTCATACCCAGTTCGGTAGCCAATGCTATTTTCAAACCATTCCACAATTTCGAAGTGAAACGTCGGTCTCTATCCGAGATGATATTTTTAAGAATACCATACAATTGGACAATCTCTTTGATGTACAAATCTGCTAGCCTTTCCAATGAGTATTTCATATTGATTGGTAGAAAGTGAGTTGTCTTCATCAAACGATCCACTATCACCCAAACTACGTCATAACCTTTCTGAGTTCGTGGAAATCCACTCACAAAATCCATTGCGATGCTATCCCATTTCCAAACAGGGATATCTAAAGGTTGAAGTTCTCCTTCAGGTCACTTGTGCTCGATCTTTGCCTTCTAACATGTTAAGCAGTGTGAGACATACTCTACTACTTCTTTCTTCATACCGAACCACCAAAACATATTCTTCAAGTCTTGGTACATCTTGGTAGCTCCAGGATGAATACTTAGTTTGCTCTTATGGGCTTCGTCCAAGATTTCCATTTTCAAATTGGGGTATCTTGGCACACAAACTCGGTTCTTGCATTTCAGCACTTCATCGGTTCCTTCTTGAAATTCTAGGGCTCTCCCTTCAGCCAACAAGGTTCTCTTCTCTTACAGTTATTGACCAGAACTTTGCAAACCCTTTAGTTTTTCCAGAAATTCATTTGTTACGGTAAGAATACCTAAAGTCAAACTCTTAGGTTTTACTTGCACCGCGAGGCTTAAGTTCCTGAAATATTCAATCAATTCCATCTCTCTGACCATCATGGTTGACATATGCAAGGACTTTCTACTCAAGGCATCAACCACCACTTAGCTTTCTCAGGGTGGTACTGGAGATCAAAGTCGTAGTCCTTGAGGAATTCAATCTATCGTCTTTGCTTCATGTTCAGCTCCTTTTGGTCGAACAGATACTTCAAGCTTTTGTGATCACTGAAGACTTCAAATCTTACACCATAAAGATGATGCCTCCAGATCTTGAGAGCAAATACGATCGCAGCCAACTCCAAGTTGTGCGTCGGATAATTCTGCTCATGTGTCTTTAGTTGTCTTGAAGAATAAGCTACCACCTTTTGTTGTTGCACCAACACGCAATCTAGGCCTTGTTTAGGCGCGTCATAGTACACGTTGTAGTTCTCGTTCGCATCTGGTAGAATCAACACATGTGTTGTAGTCAATCTTTTCTTCAGTTCTTGAAAGTTTTCCTCACACTTCGCTATTTAGACGAAAGCCTTGTCTTTCCTTGTTAACGTAGTTAGTGGCAACGCCAACTTCGAAAACCCTTCAATGAACTTCCGATAGTATCCTGCTAAACTGAGGAAGCTTCTGATTTCTGTTATTGATTTTGGAGAATTACATTTTATAATCGTTCCCACTTTAGCAGAGTCGACATCAATTCCTTCGCTTGATATTACATTCCTGTGAAAATTCACTAATTCTAACCAAAATTCGCATTTCCAAAGTTTGGCATAGAGGTGGGTGTCCATTAACACCTGCAACACTATTCTCAGATTCTTCACATGTTCCTCCCGATCTTTCAAATAAATGAGGATATCATCGATAAATACGACCACAAATGTGTCGAGGTATGGATGAATTATCCCATTCATGTAATCCATGAACACTACCGGAGCATTGGTTACACTAAATGGCATCACAAGATATTCGTAATGACCATATCGCGTCCGAAAAGCAGTTTTCGGAATATCCTCTAACTTCATGCGTATTTGGTGGTACCCAAATTTAAGATCGATCTTTGAAAACATGGTAGCTTCTCTCAATTGATCCATCAAGTCATCAATTCTTGGCAATGAGTACTTGTTCTTTATGGTGACCATGTTCAACTATTGGTAGTCAGTACACAACCATATACTACCATCATTCTTCTTCACGAATAACACTGGAGCACCCCATGGTAAAACACTAGGTATGACAAATTGTTTTTGTAGCAAGTCTTCCAATTGCTTCTTCAACTCTGTTAACTCTAATGGTGCCATCATGTAGGGAGCTATAGAGACCGATCCAGTTCTAGGAACCAAATCGATAGCAAACTCTATCTCCCGTACTGGGAGTAAGCCAATCCGGGAAGACTTCGGAGAAATCTCTAACCACGGGTAGATTCTGAATCTCTTCTCCACCCTTCTTTTCCAATGATGCCAGCACCATAAATACTTGAGCTCCATCCTTCAAGAGTTCCTTCATTTGATTGGCAATGGTGCTTTTGGTTTCATAACAAGATTCAACGAGGTCTTTAGGATAACTAAAGATCACTGTTTAGTTAAAGCAGATCAGAAGGACATGGTTGTTAGACAACCAATCCATCCCTAAGATGATATCTAATTGAGATAATAATAGACATATCAGGTCTACTACAAAGGTTCTTTCATATAAAGTTATAGGACATTGAGAATACATAGTTGACACTATGACAGGTTCGTTAGTGGGTGTGGATACAATTAGGTCATAAAGTATGGACGCTATAAGCAATGCTAATCGGTTGACAACATCATTAGATATGAAAGAATGAGTCGCGCCTGAATCAAACAAAACAGATAAGGAAATCTCATTAATACGACATGTACCTTGTATGAGGTCTTCGTTGCCCTCAATCTCAATTCCGCTCATGGTGAACACCCTTCCTTTGGCCTTAGGTCTTGTCGCTTGAACATTATTCACTCCTTCCCTTTTCAGCTTAGGGCACACCGACTTGATGTGTCCAGGCTGGTTGCAGTAATAGCACACTAGACAGTTGACACTGAAGTGCTTCCCCTTGCACTTCGAACACCAAGGTGGTGTGTTGTGGTTAGAATTCCCAATTGGTGAACTCATGTTGTTGATGTTGTTGTTGTTCTTGCTGTTGTTGTTTCCTTGTCGGAAGCCTTTGTTTTTGTAAGGCTCGAAGCTCCTCTGCTGGTTCCCTGATGATGAAGCATAGAGTTTCTGGTTGCAGTTGAAGGGCTTTCCCCTTCCAAATACTTGTCCGAAATTCCTTTCGGGTCCATAGGAATTTTCGGGTGGTACGACACTTTTCAGCGCCACATTCCTTGCCTTCACGCTTTACTCATAAAGCCGACATCTATAAACCAGAGTTGCAAAATCTGGTATCTGCTGATGTACAAACATCACTTTGAGCCAGTGATTTTAATATCGTATTGGTCATCAAACTAGTTAGGGTACTAGTATAGTGGTATGGCGGTTCAACCGGTGGTTCACTAATTAAACTGCATACCGGCGAAATTAGATATGCATATATAATATATTAACATTAATGTTGAAAAATCAACAAAAAACAAATATTTTTTTATTTTCATTAAAAAATAATTTTAAATAAAAACCGACCGGTATAATTGGTATGGTTCAATTGAAAACCGGCCGGTATGACTGGTTTTAGCCGATTTTGACGGTATAATTATTATATAGTACCAGTATTGAGACTTAGTTCACTAGTTGAACTGATCGGTATGAAACAATTTTACCAACACTTATTTGTGGCACATCCTTATTATGGAGAAGTGAAGCATGAAAGTCTAGGCTAGCTAATTTTTTAAGAAACATTTTCTAGAGGATGTGAGAAATTATACAATTAATTGCTGATGTTTAAATTCATATGTTCATTTTAACAACAAATCCTCTTTCTATAATCCAGTATTGAAAAGAGATGTTGACATTTGATAGGAAATTTTCAATTTATGTATAATTAAAAACTAAATAATTAATATTCTCCTAAGAAGGAAAAAATTACACTTATAGAATAGATGAGGGATTAACATGTTTTTAATCTTCCCTCCATTTCCTATCTTCCACTATAAAAAATATAAAAAATTATACTTCTTCTCACAGAAATTGAAGTATTTATGCATTTCGCATCATATTCACACCATATGCTTCCATTGTATTTATGCCCAATCCATGTCATGAAAACCATGAAGTTATTAATAACACAAAGAAATAGACACACAAAAAATACATTTATGCATTCCCATAAAACCAAACCCCTCCAACAATATCATATTTTCTTCTCACACCAACCTCGCTCACTCCCCCAAATCAAGCAAACCCATGCACGCGCCGTCGTCTCAGGCCTCTCCGGCCACTCCCATTTCATGTCACACATTCTCTCTTTCCTTTCTCTCTCTTCCTCATTCATTCCTCTCTCTTATTCCCTCTCCATTTTCCATTCCATTCCTTTCCCCACTGTCTTCACATTCAACTCCATCATTCGCTGCCACACCAAACACCATAACTCTTATGCTTCTCACTGCATTCAACTCTACTCCTCAATGCGACATCGTTTCTTGAACCCCAACCAACACACCTTCAACTTCGTCTTGCACGCGTGCAGCAAGGGTTACGATAAAGCTTTTAACCAAGGAGTGCAACTTCATGCTCACGTCATCAAGTTTGGTTTTGAAAACCAGGTTTTCGTTCGAAACGCATTGATTCATATGTATTTTGCGTTTTCGAGGTTCGAATCTTCCAAAAGGGTGTTTGAGGAAGATACCCTTTGCAGGGATGTGGTTACGTGGAACTCCATGTTGGCGGGTTTGGTTAGAAACGGGGAGGTTCGTGTTGCGGAGAAACTGTTTGATGAAATGCCTGAGAGAGATGTTATCTCTTGGAGCACCATGGTGATGGGGTATGTGCAAAACGGAATCTTGAAAGATGGGTTGGAGTGTTTTAGAGAGATGAGGGAGAAGGGAATAAGACCTAATGAGGCTACATTGGTTACGGTTCTTTCGGCTTCGGCTCAGCTGGGTTTGGTTGGTTTCGGAAAGTTTATTCATTCCACCATCAAGTCCATGAGGATCCCTGTAAGTACTCCCATAGGAACAGCTCTTGTTGACATGTATGCGAAGTGTGGTTGCATTGAAGAATCTAGAGTCTTGTTTGATAGCATGTCGAGGCGGGATATATGGACATGGAATGTCATGATTTGTGGGCTAGCTTCACATGATCATGCAGATGAAGCGCTTGCACTATTTCACATGTTCATAAATGAAGGTTTTTGTCCGGTGAATATTACTTTCGTCGGAGTCCTAAATGCTTGTAGTAGGGCTGGTTTGGTTAGTGATGGAAGGCGTTACTTTAAGTTAATGGTTGATGATTATGGCATTCAACCAGAGATGGAGCACTATGGGTGCATGGTTGATCTTCTGGCTCGTGCTGGTTTAATAGATGAAGCTGCTGAGTTAATTGAAACAATGGTGATTCAACCAGATCCAGTATTGTGGGCAACACTACTTGATGCATGTAAGATTCATGGATTTGTGGAAATGGGAGAAAAAATTGGAAATAAGTTGATACAGTTGGATCCAACACATGATGGACATTATGTGCAATTAGCTGGAATATATGCAAAAGCAAGAAAGTGGGAAGATGTAGTTAGAGTTAGGAGATTAATGACCGAGAAGATCACCAATAAAGTTGCTGCTTGGAGTTTGATTGAAGTGCAGGGTAGAGTTCATCGCTTTGTTGCCGGGGACAGAGAGCATGAGCATGCTTCAGACATTTACAAGATGCTTGAAACAATAGGAGTTAGGATAACTGAGGCTGGTTACTCATCAAACATCTAACCTGTTTGGCATGATATATGAGAGTAAGAAAAAGGTAAGGAACATGCAACTATGATCACAGTGAAAGGTTAGCAATTAGCTTGGCCATTTTGGTAAACAGGAATTTGTGCTGTGAAGAAATTGAGAGCTTGCGAGGACTATCACGAGGTGAGCAAGATTATATCCGAATTTCCCAAGTGTTTGACAGAGATTATAAACCTTAAGAGCAGGGCTATATCCTCCAAATAGGACAAGGATCTACTGTCCTAAAAGGTGTCCCAAACCATGTCCTGGACCAATGAAAATATGTCATGTAAGTTAAAAATTCAATGTTTATTATTTTTTCTGTTTTTCCTTTAATATTATTGGTTCGGATATGATTTAGGACATTATTTGGGACATAGATCCTTGTCCCTCCAAATAAATCCTCCTAAAACTACATAAAGCAAGTGTTCAATGTAAAAGCAAATGTTCCCATGTCTTGGAATGAAAAAAACATTAAATTTTTCTATGCTTAGTAATTAGGAGGATTTTTTAGGAGAATTGTTTAGGATATAAATTTATCCATACTTTAGGGATTTAAGCAGATTTCACCATTTTTAACTTGTAAGGAAAGGCAGATATTACTGTCTTGATTAATAGCAGAACTTGTGTCAACCCTGTATTTTAACAGCCTTGATTCTTTTTGTATGTTCAAAATTTTCTCATAAGTGATTTGGTTTTTGATAAAACACAATAATATCATTGATCCCATATAACTTACTCTACCTAGTCAGAAAAGGTTTAAATTGTTGTTTTTACAAATTTTTCTAAATTTGGTTTTCCTTATCTAGTCTTGTATAATTTACTCATTGTATGATTAAGTCTATTGAAGTAATTTACTCATTCTATGATTAATTTACTCATTGTATGATTAATTTACTCATTGTATAATTTTTTCTGTTTGGTTTTCCTTAACTATGATTAAGTATATTGAAGTAAAGCATTTTGCACCATTATTCTAAGATCATATCCTCATTATGATTTGTTACCCTATGAGAGTGGCTCAAAGGAGAACTTATTTAGGGCAAAAGGACGACATTTTGAAAACAAATGTGCGTAAGTGTAGTGTGATCTCACTTATCATTTTAAGCTTTGGGTTCTTTTATGAATAATATAACAATGACCAAGTATGATTGCTAATAAGTGTGAATACCCAATTTTTTTCGGGCTATAAAATAAAAAAATTCAAAGATTTCACAACAACAACAAAATTAAAAAAATCATTTTAGATGTCTTGGAACCAATTTTATCTTCAAATTTTAATAAACAACCAATTAATTACCAATGATTTCTTTTAGATATTAATTGTCATTTTTAATTTCAGATAAAAAAAACCATTAAATACAGTTACATTATTTTTAAATCATAATAAATAAGATTTTACAAAAAATAAAGAAATATGAAAACATGGGTTGTCAGTTGTCATAATGGAATAAATTGGAGTAAAAAGCAAGTGCAATGTAAAAAATGTGGCTTGCTAGTATATGAAGTAATGTTTTAGTTCTCCCACACAAGTTTGTCTAAATAGAGAAAAAGTTGGCTGATTTTATCTCATTCAATCCCACAAACCAACCACCAATTTCTTCTTCTATAAAACACTCTCTAACACTCCATTCAAGGGGCACCATTTTCTACCTTCAATTCTCATTCACGTTTCTTCATGTGCCACTATAAAAAAAATTCACAAGAAAGGGGAGAGGTAACAAAGAGGGAGAATGAGGTAGAAATATAAAAAAGAGAGAAGGAGAGAGAGGACATTGCTGAACACTCTCAACTCTCTTGTGTATGTTTCTCTCCCATGTTCCATTACATCATAGTAGTCCTTTTATATATAATCATTTGTTCCTGGAGAAAATACAGCTCTCAAACTAACCCTAAGGGTATTGTGAGATTGGTATGGAAATTCAAGTTCATCAACTTGAGCAAGAAGCATATGGTTCACTGTTATGTACCTTTTAAAGTTGAAGATGATGTCCATATATATTATAGTAAACAAAAACTAGAAACATTCACACATAGAGTTGCCTAAACCTTTGGCTATTTCCTCAAGTTATATTATGATACCAATCCCAACTCTTTTTCAAAGCCATGGAATCAAAGGAGACAAACATCCAAAATTCCAAATTATCTCTAGTAATGTTTGAGAGATTAAACTACACGCACATTATCAAGAAGATGAAGTTACAGGAGGATATGTATGGGGTACTTATCATTACATTCTATATTGCAATGAAGTTTCCAAGAAGCAAATCTTGCAACACGTTGGGGTTCTTAAATTGACTAGCAAAAGCGTTCACGTTTTGGTCACTTTTTTTAGTGATCTAGGCAAGATCTTAGCTTGCATGCATGTGATTTTGATGTTGAAGGTGCCACTTGCAAAGAAGGAAAAAGCTTCGCATATAATAGCAATCATATTGCTGTGTAGCCGTGGAAACCAGGGGTGGTTTGATTACCCTTATTCTTCTTAAAGCAAATAGAATGAACATATACATATGTATCAAAAAGTGTGGTTTCGGTGATGAGAGAGAGATCAAGAAATGAGGTTTTTCCTTTACTTTTGGAATTGATCTCAAATGAGAGGAAACATCTTATGTGCACATGAAAGTGCCACCTTCACTTAGCTTTTCAATCCTTCATCTCAAGTGGAAGTTGTGCAAGGTGGATGAAGTGACAATGAAGCAAGGCTATAAAGCAAAGAGAAATTGTTTTAAGGTATCTCAAGCTTACATGAGATCTAATTGCCAATATTGAGATATGCTTTTAGAAGGGAATGGATGATTTAGTTTACTAAAGCTAAATGGCCAAGATGTGTATGCAATTAAATCTCACAAACAACATGTGATAAAGGTCAAAACCATGATACATTTTTTAGTCAAAATTATTGATTGCAAGTTGCAGTGCATTTCCATTACCAACAATTTCAAGGTTCCATCCTTAATTTGAGGTAAAATTCGTTCTCTACTTTTTTCTAGTTAACTAATTACGTTTCTGTTAAACCATTATCATTTAATAAATCAATTACACTCTCCTTGATTTTAGTCATGGACCTTGATTTTAGCTAGATTTCCTTCTTTTTCTATTCCTTTCTCGATTTGGGTCTTTAACCCATTGAGTTGTTTTTCTTGTTCTCTTTCTGGTTGTGGATAGAGTACCACTTGTTCTCCTAATACTATCTTTTTGGTTATAAATTGTTATTGCTGATAAAAAAAAATTACATTCTCCTTAATAGTAATATAATTTTAGTAATAAATATTTAATGACAAATAACTACTAACAAAACTATTTGATTCAAAAATTATTTTATATAACATTATTATCAGTGTTTACTAGTTTTTTATAACCTTTTGGGATTAATCAAAGGATGAAGGCAAGTCGGTATAACACTTCTTGTCCTCGTATCATCCTTGAACCAATAAATTCTAAATTAACCATAATAAATATATTATGATTATTTTCAAACCTCTTTGAAATGCGATGTGGTGCAAACATTAGTTTCTGTTGCTTCACCCTTTTCAAAGAGATAATTATTTTACCAACAAACTCTTTTAAAAAAGAACTATGTAGTCTTGATTTCCCTTTGCACCCAGTGATACGTAGGAGCAATATAAACTTGTCAGACACAAATAAAAATAAAAATATTTTGTTTAAGCAATTTAATTTAAATAAATTAAGGGTATTCAATTTATGCAATTAGTTAGGGTACCGTTTTATTACGGGCGAACGCCGTGCTAATACCTTCCCCAATTCGTAATTGACTCCCGAACCTGGATATCAAAAATCCATAAGCCTAATGTGATTGGGCTTTAAAGATTTTTTCTATATTTTTAACCATAAAATGTAGTGGCAACTCTAAGATGTCGCATAGCCGAAAATCGGGGCGCAACAGTTGGCGACTCTGCTGGGGATTTTTTTTAGAGAGTCAAGCCAAGTGTAACTTTTTGCTTGTTTTTAAATACTTTTTTTTCT
Source organism: Lupinus angustifolius (assembly GCF_001865875.1). Taxonomy (NCBI): domain Eukaryota; kingdom Viridiplantae; phylum Streptophyta; class Magnoliopsida; order Fabales; family Fabaceae; genus Lupinus; species Lupinus angustifolius. The sequence continues at coordinate 879,523 of NC_032012.1, forward strand.
TTTTTGTTACACAAATATTTTTCTGCGTTTTGTTCATTTATGAATTCATTTATTTTTTCAAGTCAATTAATTATTTGAATATAATCATCATGTTTTATGTAGCTTTGGGGTGAGAGGTTTATTTTATAAAATTTTGCTTCCTCACACACTCACAATACAGTTGAGTACACACATACACCCTATACCCGGGTTGTTAGAGATTAAGATTAAGATAAGAGGGACATTTTCTTTACCAGTGTTAGACTTATCTCCTGGTATTAGCTTAATGGGCCGCCCAGATTGTTCCTGGTATTGTGAGTTAGGTGCTCGAGGGGCTTGACTCATCTTGCTTCTAACCTACAATATTTGGATTCTTTTCTTTTGAGATTGGAGGCAATTTGATAACCTAGAAGTCTAGAGCCATGATTGAGTCCACTTTTAATATAACCTAGTACCCCACCATAGGGTTGTGACTTTTAAAATTCCAAAACCTTGTAAGCGTACCTTATTTAAGACACATGAAACATAACTTAAATTCTACATGTTATCATTATAAATTGGAACTTTTGACCCTAAAAATGCGTTAATGCCTGAGTGTTATGAAGATGTCATTGCACTTTTATGTCCTTGTATCACGAGGACGACTTAATTTTCATTCCCTTCGATGAGATCAACGCCTTAGGGATAATCTTCATTTCCTTCGATGGGCTCAATGCCCTAAGGGTAATCTTCATTCCCTTCGATGGACTCAACACCCTAGGGATAGTCTTCATTCCCCTCGATGGGCTCAACGTCCAATGGATAATCTTCATTCCCTTCGATAGGCTCAACGCCTTAGGGATACTTTTCGCTTTCCTTCGATGGGATCAACGCCCTAAGGATAAATTTTCTAGCATCTTAATGAGTTTGGAATTTAAACGCTTAATCATGTTCATGCGCCCATGCATAAAATCATGCATTCATTTAGAAAAGTTAATCATTCAAACATCATCCGAAATATATATTATCTAAATATTCATAAAAAATTATCATACAAACATTCATAAAATATCATAATCTAAACATTTATAAATAAAAAAAATCATTCATACATTCATACATTCATCATTCATTCATGTAAAAATAAAATAATTACATCATTCATACATTCATATACTTAAACAAAAAATAATCATTCAAACTTTATATTTCATACATCATTACACCATAAATTGCTTTCACCACACATTATTCAGAAAAATTCATTCCTGCAACATCAAATGCATTCATCCAAGATAAATTAGAAAAAACAATATGCATAAATTATTGACGCACCATCATCTCATTCCTCCATACACTTCATACATAAACTTGTGACATGCATTATCTATTGCCAAATGCGCTTATGAATTAAAATTGATTTCAAAGGTGATAAAATTCGACCCGACTGAAGTGATCCAGAAAGAGGAAATAAATCATTGACCCAGATTGATACATCATCCTCAGAAACTAGTTTGCAAACTTTTTTTGCATATGGAGATCCCAGTTGACCGAGACGACCCCAATCACTCTACCATTCCTCATGATCGAGAGGAAATAAATGACATAGAGAAAAGAATCAGAGCCATGGAAGAAGCCAATTCATATGGTTTGAAGGACGTCAGCGACATATGTTTAGTCTCGGTTTGGTTGTGCCACCAAAGTTTGAAGTGCCAACATTTGACAAATATCAATGAACTTCTTGTCCTAAAGACCACCTGACTATTTATTCTAGGAAGATGACTCCCAAGTTATTGATGATGGTGAAACTTTCACTGAGTATGTCCAAAGGTGGGCAGAAGTGACCACTCAAGTTAAGCCCAAGATATTTAATGAAGATAGTGCTTCAATATTCATCGACACTCTCCAACCTCCATTCTATAGTACGATGTTGGGATGCGTATCTTTGGGATTCCATCAACTGGTGACCAAAGGGGAAAAGATAGAAAGTCGCCTGAAAAGTGGTAGAGGTGTGAAGGATCAAACACAACACATAACTCGGGATCAAACTGCAGGTGAAGGGATGGAAGGTGATTCATCATTCATCGAAACATTCAACCAACTTCAATGACATCATCATCTCCAACAACAATATATTTCTACTCATAGTAAAGGAGGGTCATCCTGAACCTGGATATCAAAAATCCAAAAGCCTAATGTGATTGAGCTTTAAAGATTTTTCTATATTTTTAACCATAAAATGTAATGGCAACTCTAAGAGGTCGCGTAGCCCAAAATTGGAATGCGACAAAAAGAATAATGTTTGTGCTTGGAATTAATATGAGGAAAGAAATCTGGAAATTATCAAGTTATGATTTATAAGCTACAAGATCACCATGAAACAAGTGCTCTTGATATGATCAAAGTTGGTTAAAAGAAAAATATAAGAGAATTACTCTTTCCTAATGGACATGGAAATTTACATTAAACTTCCCATATGATTTCATTCATCATATATCCCTTTTTATAATCTCCCATTTTACAGGCTAATGGGGATGGTTGCAAGCTTTATCACATGTGTGCATCCTACTAAGTGGCCATCATTATTTGATAGTGAAACATAATGATCACTAGTGCTAATGAGCTCAAGAACTATAATATTCCATGAGATATTTTTAGGCATGCAAGTCAAGGGTTTTTAGACCTTTTCTAACACTCTAAAATCAAAAGAAAACATCCATTAATATGGTTCCTCCATTCAATCCACTATCTTGTGCTAAATTCCCACTAATTTGTAATGTAGGTAAAGCTAGTAGAAACTCCGCATCAACTAAATGTATATATTTTTTTGGTAAAACAACTAAATGTTAATGAGTTTAAAATTTGTACACTAATAGTATAAAGTTTTTTATACTGTTAGCACATCATCCACCATTGATTATTATATTACTTTTGTTTGATAGTCAATGGTACTTAATAAATCAATGGTAAATGAATTTGCTGACAGTATAAAAAATAATTACAATGTCATTGTATACATATTAAATCCGGTCTTTATTAACTTTGCATCATAATGTCTAAACCTTATTTAACTTAATAAGACACAACATTCAGACACAATTAGCATGAAATTTGTGTACCACTAATAGGCCTAAGCTCAGCCATAAAATAAACTCAAACTAAGCTAGAAATTGAGCTTTTAGGTGTATTGAAGCCTCTACACTTATCACAACACGAGTTAACTTAAAAATAAAGCTTAAAAATGGTCTCTCATGGCTAAGTGTGAATAAAATCCCTTACACTATTTTTTTTTTCAAGTTGGTCTACCCAAATTATTTACTCACTCTTCAATGTGTTGGCTTGAGCCCAAATTGTATGTATCCCTACCCATCCTTTTTGAGAGGATGTATCCTCAAATCAAAATCTTTAATACCTACAAAACATAGGAAACTTGAATTAGTCCTAATACAACAAGGATAATACTAACAAATCAAATATGTGTACATAACCATGAACTGTTATATTAAGTTCAAATGGTTGTTCCAAAATTAATTTTATCAAATAACAATTCATTTTCAATTGTGTCTCAATCGTTTTTTAAAAATAGCATAGTTTAGTGATGCAAACACAGACACATAAATGCCATTTTTTTGTGACCACCCCTTTTTAAATGACATTGATTTTGCATATTTTCATTCTTAAACATATAAATCACCTAGATATGTTGATGAATTTTAAGTATATTTGAAGAGTAAATAATAATTAAATATAAATTGTGGATGATACATTAATACACCATAAAACTCTTATATACATTGTACGAACTTGGATATGTTGTTTTAGGCTTAATTTTGTAAGTGAAGAAAGAGTTTAGGCAGTGATATTTATTTTGAAATAATAATTTCAAACTATGTTCACTATATGAATAAAATGTCAGTTTAGTCCTCTAAATATATAATGATTAACAAGTTTGTCCTAAAAAATGGCCATAAAAAAAGTCCTGAAAGTTTCTAATTACTATACCACATTGCTATTTATTAGAAATGTGAATAGTTATTTGTGACTAAAACTTACATCAATTTTACACTTGATGGCTTATTAAATGGCTATTTTTCTTTGAATAACTAGCTTGTAAGTTATTGTATATTTGGAGGACTAATATGAGGTTATTGAATTCTCAAATTTTAGATTCTTCATAAGTGTTTTTCATCCATTCGATTTATTGGGTAGTGATACGCGAATAGAATAAGATGGATCAAGAGTTGAAGACATGACATCTTCTCTTTAATTAGTTGCACCATTTCCTGTGGGACCAAAATGCTATTTTTTTAGTCTTTTTGTCTTATTTTCTTTTGTTAGTAGAGTATACCAAACACAAATATTCTCTTACATTTCTATTGTCATACCCTAACATATGCAAACACCTTAGACCACCTTAGATCGTGCACTTATGTCAATATACCTTATTTTCAAAAAATGTTCCTTAAATTATTCTTATAATTTAAATCTATTTATCTATAATGTCCTAATTAAAGGGCTAGTACAAGATTTAGTAACTAAAGTAACCAAACCTTGAGTTATATGATTATATCCAAAAGTTCAGACTTTATGTATGGAAATAACCTTTTCACCGTTCACGTGAGAGTCAACTAGATTATGATATGTCTTCTTCATGCTACGAGCCAAATTGCCAACAAGCTTTCAAGTACAATCATGTTCGAGCTTAATTATTCATATCCTTGCCAGTTAATTTCAGCAGTATATGTTCCCAACCTGTGGATCATATATTATTGTGAATAAGTTTTATATATTATTATTGTATCATCTACCATTCATATATATTTAATTATTATTAACTCTGTAAAAAAATAATATCAATGAATAGTGAATAATATACTAAATACTAACTGTATATAAAAATTTAATATAATAGATATTTCACTCTATATTAAATTCAAGGGTGTATGTTAGTACGAGCTAAAGACATATACCTAATCAATTACACACTATTTAAACCACTATTTTTTGTAATAAAAGAAGCTTAATATCATCCGACAACTATATTTTTATCTCATTCTGTGAAATTAGCTATATGAATCAAACAATAATATAATGATCTATCATATACTTAATAAATATTTATTTAATTATCATATTTTCAGGATAACAATTACTTGTCTCTAATAAAACAAGATAAATAAATACTATTATTTAATACAACATATTTTTTATTTTAATTTTCTAATAAAAAAGGTGAGTGTATAATTAAAGAAAGAAAAATTTGTAGATTAACATTGTAAATATTTTTTAATATTATCAATACATCATCAACTATATTTGTGTTGGTTTTATTGACTTTCCTAAATTGTGGAGTATGATTAGGGTCTGTGTCCTCTTAACTAGGTGTGAGGGACACCTATTCTCCATCCACATGTTCTCCCTATGGGCTAAGTGATATAATATTCTTCCATGAGTTCATCTACTTATATGCTCTTTAACTTATCCACTTTTGCACAATGTGAGACTTCTTCATTCACACTTGAAATACCCAACATCTCCCCCTCAAGTATGAGTTACCGCCCTTCGAGTATTGGATGCACTAAAGCTCAGCTCTCTATCTACTTGCACCGCCGTTGGCATATCCTTTCATCAACAGAACACGTCGCCTTGACCTCTCGCCAGGAAGACTTTCGACACAAGGATCCTTTGCAAATCTACCGACCACTTGTCGCTTAAATACTCCATTTGAGTCATCGAACCATCGGCTCTGATACCACTTGTTAGGAAATTCAAAACCAATTTCCCTCCTCAGAGAGATGCAAAATGGAGAGGAGGAAAATTGGAGAAGAGTAGAAGAATAATACCAAGAATTTGAACGTGGAAAAACCTCTTCAATGTGAGAAGAAAACAACCACGAGACCTAGTCCAAAAAATATCTCCACTATAAAAAGTATGATTATAATATTTGACTCTCTCTTACTAAGAGGATAATACTCAATCTCACCCAAAAAGGATGGAAATACAAACTCTCTCTAATATCTCAATAAGAATACAAATCTCACACTAAGTGGATATAAACTCTCTCACTTTCTCTCTATGTTGTGCTTTCTCACTTGCTTGTTGCATCTCTTCCTCACAAGTCCCATATATATAGTGAAGGGAAGGAAGGCTTCATCATAAAGACATAGTGAATGATTAATTGTTGTCATACTTTCCAAGACACCTTGAAAAATGCTACTCCAACTTTCTAAGTTAGACTTCAAAGTTCTCATGAGTCAATGAATAATTCCAAGACCTTGGAATAACCACCATTGAATATACTCAATGGTTCGTCTACTATGATTCATTGATCTTACTTCCACATCAATTACGAAGGATTCCTAACAAATCTCCCCCTTTCTAAATTAATTGATGGGTATCACCAGTCTTGCACCTCTCAAATAGTCTGTTAGCTTCTTGAGTGAAACTGTCTTGGTCATCATGTTGGACTAGTTGTCATTTGTATGAATTTTCTCTAGCTGTAACGCACCATCCTCATAAGCATTTCGTATCCAATGATAACGATAATCAATATGCTTTGTCCGAGAATGAAATGTAGGATTCTTAGCTAGGTGGATTGCACTTTGGTTGTCACAGTGCAAAACATATCTATCTTGAATATGACCCAACTCATGCAAGATGTTTTTCATATATTTTATCTCATTTCCAGCTTCAGATACTACAATATATTCTACTTCAGTTGTTGATAATTCAACACATCTTTGTAACTTGGATTGCCGAGATATAGCTCCCCCTACAAAGGTAGTTAGATAAACTGATGTAGATTTTCTAGAGTCTACATCTCTAGCCATGTCAGCATCTGTGTATCCTACTAACATAGGATCTTCATTACCAAAACATAACCAACTTTTGGTAGTTCCCCTAAGATATCTCAATATCCACTTTACTGCATTGCAATGCTCTTTGTCGGGATTGGACAAGAACTGACTCACAACTCCAACTGCATAGGCAACATCTGGTCTTTTGCAAATCATGGCATACATTAGGCTTCCAACTGTAGAGGAATGAGGCATTCTGCTCATTTCTTTCCTTTCTTCATGTGCAGCCAGTGGAACACTATCAAGCTTTGCCTTATCCATGTTACATCTCTTGATAACTTTATTAATGTATTTCTCTTGTGATAGCCATAACAACTTCTTGGAATGAGCTCTGATTATCCTTATTCCAAGGATCTGCTTTGCAGGACCCAAGTCTTTCATAGCAAAATACTTTCTTAAAGCATTCTTCAAACCAGCAATCATGGTCTTGTCACGCCCAATGATTAACATATCATCAACATATAAGAGGGAGATAATAAAGTGTCAATCTTCATACCTTTTAATGAATACACAATGATCACTAGTTGTCTTCTTGAAACTGTATTTGGTCATGAATGATTTAAACTTCTTGTACCATTGTCTTGGGGCTTGCTTCAGACTATATAAACTCTTATTTAGACGACACACTAAGTGTTCCTTTCCATATAGATTTTCATCACTAAGTGTTTTTCATCATAACCTTCTGGTTGCTCCATATAGATTTATTCTTTGATGTCTCCATGTAAGAAAGTTGTTTTGACATCAAGTTGTTCAACTTTTAAGTCTAGGCTAGTTGCTAGACCCAATGCTATTCTTATGGAGGAATACTTCACTACTGGTGAGAATATCTCAACAAAATCAACTCATTTCTTCCGATTGCATCCTTTCACAACAATATGAGTATTTTACCTTGGTCTCGAGCTTCCTTCTTCAACTTTAAGCCTATAAACCCATTTGTTTTTCAAGGATTTTCTTCATTTGGGAAACTCCACCAAATCATAAGTGTGGTTCTCATGTAACAAGTTCATCTCATCTTCCAAGGCTTTAATCCACTCTTCTTTATTAGTTGTCTGCATAGCTTCTAATAAGTCTTAAGGTTCACCATTATCTGTCAACGTGATTAAATCTTCTTCAGGATACTTTGAAGAAGGTATTCTGTATCTTCTAGAACGCTTTAGTTTATCTTGCATCTGATGCTCTACTAGCTCGGGTTCTTGATGCATTTGTGTGTCTACCACCACTTCCTAATGATCTGAATCTTCATTAATCTGGTCAAGTTCTGTGTGAGTAGGATCTGCCTGTTGGTCTATATGTTCTGAATCTATCTAATGATCAGGATCTGTTTGTTGAAGAATCTATCCCCCTGAATCAATGCAAACTTTGGACTTGCACTGACTTTTCTTCTGAACATCTTTGATCGTCTGATCCTCAAAGAACACAACATTTATGCTTCTCATAAATTTCTTGTTTATCGAATCCCATAGTCAGTACCCAAATTCATCCTTTGGGATCCAAGGTAAATGCATTCCTTGGTCTTAGCATTCAACTTCTTTCTCTCATCTTTTGGAATGTGAACGAAGGCTCTACATCCGAATACTCTCAGGTTGTTGAAGGATGCCTTCTTCTTGTATCGTACTTCTTTTGGAATTCCCCCGTTCAGGGGTCTTGAAGGTGTCCGGTTTATTTTATCTACTACAGTCTTCAGTGCTTCACCACAGAAAGACTTGGGGAGATTGACATCTTGCAACAGGCATTTGATCTTCTCTTCTATTGTACAGTTCATCCTTTCAGCTACTCCATTCAATTGAGGAGTCTTTGGTGGTGTCTTCTCTAGTCTGATACCTTAAGCTTTTCAATAGGCTTCAAATGGACCATAATACTCTCCACCATTATTTGCTTTTAGACACTTCAACTTCTTCCCAGTCTCACACTCCACTAGTGAATGGAACACTTTGAATGCTGATAATACTTGATCTTTGATTTTCAACAAGTACACTCATACTCTTCTCAAGTGATCATTTATGAATGTGACAAAGTAGTAGGCTCCTCTAAGAGATCTTTAAGATGACGCACATACATATGAATGCACCAATTCAGGTACTTCATCCTCTTTGTGAGGGATTGTTTGTTCTCTAAAAATTGACTCTATGTTGTTTACCATAACAACAATCAATATAGGAAACTAAAATTTGATCTTTTATACCTGGAAGGTGGTCTTTGGCGAGCATCTGAAGTGTATTCTCTCTCATGTGTCCCAATCGCCTATGCCAAAGATCTTTGGAGTCAGTAGCAACATTTGCTTCTCCAGAATAAATTCCTTCTTGCATAATGTACAATGATCTTTCCTTTGAGCCTCTAGCAATAACTAGGTTTCCTTTTGCTAGTTTCCACTTTCCATCATCAAAGTGGCTTACAAAACTAGTATCATCCAACTTACCCGTTGAGCCTCTAGCAATAAATTCCAGTTGTCGTATTTTCTGGAGTAAATCATCACAAGCAAACAACAATATTTGTTGCCGATGTTGTGTCAAATGACACAGAGGAAAAATATGTGTGGCTTCTTGAAAATATTTTAGAGGCAATGAATAGGAAACATTCAAAGTGTGTTATCACCAATGGGGATTGACGATGAGGAATGCAATGCAAAGAGTTTTTCCTAAAGATCATCATAGATTATGTGTTTGGCATATATGTAACAACCCAGGAAAAATATAAAGAAAAAGATAAGGATTTTCATAAAGTTATATACACTAATGTTGAGGTTGAAGACTTTCAAATGATGTGAGAGAAAGTTATCATCAAACATGGACTTCGAAATAATATTTGGGCCGCTCAAACTTATGATTGCAGAAGTATGTGGGTCAGGTCTTACATTCGGGGAAAGTTTTATGCTAGTTTGCATACCACATCACCATGTGAGGGCTTACATTCAGAAATGGGGAGGTACATAGAGTATGGATATAATGTCACTGAGTTTTTACATCACTTTCAACGATGTGTAAGCCACATACGTAACAATGAAGTTGTTGAAGATTTTAAATCTTCATATAGTGATGAATTGTTACAAACTCCTTATCATAATTTAGAGGGGTACGCTGCTTCAATCTATATTAGAGCAGTTTTTAAAGAATTTCGCGAACTGTTATTGGAAGCTGCAAAAATGAAGATAATTTCAACCCACCAAACATCAAGTCATGTAATAAACAAAGTCAGAAAGCATTACAGTCCTTGCAGGAAATGACATGTTTCCCATTATGATGGTATTTCTAACGTGGATATTAAATGTTCATGTAGAAGAATGAAATCTTTTGGGATGCCATGTAATCATATTGTTTTTGTATTTTTAATTCTCGACATGTCACATTTGCCACCTATGTTGGTTCTTGATAGATGGACAAAAAAACAAAGGATGTTCTTCGTATAAATTTTGAACAGTGTGACCTTAGTAAATAATGAGTTCAAAGCAACAGATATGGAGTTTTGAGTGATGGTTGCAGGGTATTGTGTAACCTTTTTAGCAAAACGGAGGAAGACTTTAAAGAAATGATGGAAAAAGTTTACAATGAATATAGTAGACTACGATTGAAAAAAATTCCAATTCTATGGAAAATGTTGTTAATGTTAATGAAGACCAAGTAAGGGACCCTGTTCATGTCTGTGCTAAAGGGTGAGTTGATGGGATGAGCTCAAGAGGTAAGCGTGGTAACCAATGTGGCATATGTCAAGAAATTGGGCACAATAGACTTAGTTGTCCAAATGTTGGTAGTTGTAGTCAAACTTTTTTTGAGAATGAGGAAGAGTGAGCACTTGGTATTGTCTAAATGTTGATAGTTGTATTGGTACTTTATGTAATTTTCCTACTTTTTATATTGCTACTTTATGTAATTTTGGTACTTTATGTTATTGTTCAAATAATTTGTATGTCAATGTGCTTCCATTTAATATTTAAATTAGATATTATTTAAATAAATAAATTATGGACATGATTACATAATTTTAGAGTAAATTCAAATAATATTAGATTAAGGTCAATGATAGAAAAAACTAAATACTTCAGACGAAATTGAGACATGTCAATGTCATTGGAGAAGAACCATTATTCGAAGACATTAAAAATTACTGATTTTTCACAAATATCTTGTCTCGGATTTTACAACATAGATTCATCTTTAATTACGGCTCTGGTGGAAAGATGGAGGCCTGAGACTCACACATTTCATCTTCCATGTGGTGAATGCACCATTACTTTGGAAGATGTTTCACTCCAACTAGGAGCTATTGTTAATGACCGCTCGATAGTGGGACCAACTTTTTTTTATTGGAATGAACTATGGATCTTTTGGTAAAGGTTCCAATTGAAGGAATAGACATACGGGGGTGTGAGTTAAAATTAACTTGGCTAATTCAAAATATTAGTTAGCTCCCATCTGATCCTACACAACTACAACTAGAACAATATTATAGGGCACACATCCTCTGGATTATTGGAGGAGAATTGATACCCGATAAATCCAATAGTCGAATACATTTAATGTACTTACATTTACTTCAGGACCTAACAAAAGAGTTAGCCAATATAGTTGAGGTTCAACTTGTTTAGCTAATTTGTATAGAGAGTTGTATAAGACAACAAAACCAAATGTGAGGACCATAGGCGTCTCCTTGCTACTTTTACAATCTTCGGCGTGGTATCGCTTACCTTTCATTGCACCTAGGGTGAATGTTACACCAACTTATCCATTTGCTTCGAGGTAATATATATTTCTACCCAAACAATAAATTTTATTTACAAGTACTATATTTCTTTTTTCCATGATAATTAATATAAATTTTATATAGGTGGAGTCTCGGAAACTATAGCTTTACAGGAGTTCCATGTGGAGATTTGGCAGGATTTAGGTCACGTATAGATAAAATGGATGTCAACGAAGTAACATATTTTAAACTCTTACCATTATAAATTGACACAATATTTTTATTTCATAACAATATGCTTAATTCATTTTTTTGTAGTTTAAATGACTCCTATGTCATGGTTATAGCAACAATCTCCCACATCATGTCCAAAAATATAAGAAGGTGCAGACTGCATGCACAGCTTCGATTTGTTTCTCAATCGTCGAATGACATCAAACAGATCGAGTCAGACTACAGTTTGGTTTGGTTCAAGAAATTCCACTCCCACCATAGAATATTGATGCCTGCACAAAATTGACAAACGCGGAAATCAATACACAAATTGGATTGTCAAGCATGTAAAGTGGATTTATCAATGGAGTCATCGCAAGGATCAACTCTTACAAGGACCTCCAATCCAATCTCCATACCACACACAAATATATGAATTGGTATCTAACCAATTCTAGATCCTTCTTATCTTCTGAATTTTTACTCCAAGACCCACGCTAAATAAATTACCAACAATGTCAACCATGTCCCTACACCCCTACACCTCAAACTCCAATGTACTAACCTACAATGAACCAACCTATGATGTCACAACAATTTATATCACAACAATTTATGTCTCAACATCCGATGAATCACCAGTCAATGTCCAACTCTTACACCATTCAACGAGGAAGAATGATTTTCAATATGAACCATCACACCACCAACGCACCGGTGATATCATGTCTCACCATTACTCTTTCTTTGCAGAGGATAGTAGTTTCATGAATAACTTATTGGGTATACCTCAATCAACAAATATTTTTAATAATATGTGGTTTCCTACAATCAAGTTGATGGTGGTGGACCAAGTTCTTTCATGATTGATGGTAATATTTTCCTTACCGGAAAGACAAATATAGTTGAACATCATACTGCAGTTGAACATAGACTAGACTATAAATGAAGATCGAGCAAGGTCACGATGTCATAAGCAACGACGTAGGTGTAGAATAGGAGGACAATCAGGGAATTGATAAATTTCTTATTATTGTAACTTAATTAGAAATGAATTTATTTTTTATTATAATCTTACAATTACAGCTATTTTTATATTCCACATCAAAAAGTGCCTCAAACCATTAAAAAAACATGGTCATTAAATCAATTAAATTATTGTTACTAAATTTTTAAATCTTAAAAAACTAATCAACTTTCAAAAGAGGCCACCAACCAATAAACAAAATTAGGCCCAACAAACAATTTTTTAATTCGGTCCATTTCCATCAATCCCATCTAGAAGTCGGTTTCGTCCTACTAAACTTCACCCTGTTAAGAAGTCGTCTCTGCAAGGTAAGACATCACCTTCATCGGAAGTTACTTCCTCCAAAACTGACTTTTGTGCATGCTGAAGTTGTCTTCTACCAAACCGACTTCTATATGGAACAAGTTCCTGGTCACCATTTCGATGGTACAGATTAAAACGCTTTTCCTCAAATGGCTATAAAATGAGTTCGCTTCGAAGCGAACTAAATGTTAGTTTGCAGATTAGACTGCACCAAAGTTAAAACATTACCTACATATGGAAATTCCAAAACTACATTGCATGTGATCAACAAGAATATTCTGTGTCCTTATCCTCTTTATAAATCATCAAAATTGGGTTACACTTCTTCTATATATAGTTGTCTTGAGAGACAAGAAGAGTGGGTGACAAAGAGAGGATGGTTTCCAAGGTTAACAAGAGAACAACCATGTACAAAAACCTCCAACTTATTCGTTCAATTACACACTCTCATTCGGTGATTACTCAGAAAATTTCTTTCTTCTCTATTTCCCTAACTTTCCCTCATTCAATTTCTGCATATTAAGCTGAATTATATTTAATGTTTTTAATCAACAAAGAGAAATTTATTATAAGAAGTATGAGGGATATCCCAACCCTTAATGACCACATCGATTATGGAATATTGTACTACATTCAGTTTAATTCCATTCCATTTCATTTCTATCACCTTTATAATCTTTTCTCTTTCTATCTTATTAGATATATTTCTTCATCATCCCTTTAATGGTTTATATTTTTTGTGTTTATGCAGCACCGAAAAACCTCAGTGTTGTTGAATTTGTCAAAGTATATACAAGGCCTAAAGCAAAAGCTGCAACAAATGAACCAAGTAGTAGCTGCAACATCACAAAAAACAATTGCCTATGATGCAATGCCTACGGTAGAGGAACATGATCAGTAATTAAATCACCCATTCATATAAATAAGGAAAATTTTCACTCTTTATTAATGATTATAAAGTGAATGTGAAAAATGAAATTGAAATTTTTAGTCTCTATATAATCCACCAGAAAGGATTCTGCAGCTTTTAGTTTTCATTCTCCCTTGGACAGATTTTGTGTAATTACTTCTCTTTTTGTTCTTAATGATTTTGCAGCTTAAAGTTGAACCACAAGAAGAAGGTTTTATGATCAAGGTGCTGAGTCAAAGGAGTTGTAGGGGGTTACTTGTGTTCATATTGGAAGCCTTTGAAGAATTGGGTCTTGATGTGCTCCAAGCTAGGGTTTCTTGTGAGGACCACTTCTGTTTAGAAGCACTCGGAATCAAAGTAATGATGCCACAAAATTATCCAAAACTGTTCTTTTTTATACTATAATACTACACTTTAACTATGAAAAAGCATTGATACTTTGCCTTATAAATTGAAAAGTGTCTCAAAAGTATAGCAATATGTACATATAACAGTGCTGGAAATTATCTATATCTGGAAAACACTTCCTCTTATATTTGTGTTTTTACTATCACAACTTTGGGTGGAGCCACTTACACAATTAATTATTTCTGGATGTGCCAGGAGAATAATCAAGATACTCATCATTTGGATGCACAACTAGTTGAACAAGTAGTGTCTCAAGCTATTCAAAACTGGAAGGAAATTACACTATAATGAATCATCCAGAAATTGCTGTCAACTATCCTAATAAAAAATAAATCATGAGTTTCTGTTTGGTTATAGTTTCATCTTTTAAATGGGTGTTTGTCTTTCTGATGAGTTTTTGTATCTTGTAAGATTGGGCAATTTGCTTTGTTATATGATAGTTAGGAAGCATCATTCATCATATTTATTGAATGTTGATCAAACACCTGATTTACTCATCATTTCAGATTATACAATTCAACATATATACATATTAAAAAATATTTCTTTTATTATCAGCATGAAACAAATAAGAGAAGAATGTTCTAGTGTAGGGGAGATATCTTGAGAAGAGAGAATAATGTATCATCAAAAGGTCCGATAAACATATTTCGATCATTTTAGGGAAAAGTTATTGAATTAAAAAACTTAATTAAGTTATCTTATGTTCATATAAGTTTTTTATTATTTAGCTCCTCACAATTGTAAGACATTTGTTAGCAGTAAAGCTTCTTTCCGGTATTAAAGAGTATGCAGATCCTTATACGTGTCAAATGATAAAATAAAAAATTATCCAACTCCCTTTTTTTCTTATAATCTAACACTGCGAAAGTTAACTATTTCAGATTATCCAAAGTCATTTGTTAGAGGGAATAAGATGGTTTGCCTCAATATCACTATGTCGTTATGTCTCGCATCTTCAAATAATATAAAAATATTAATTTATGTTTTTGATTTTTTTTAATTAAATGTCACTTTTTCATTAGACCAGAACAAAAGAAACTCACAAAAGTATAATATTATCAAATAGATAATTCAATAAATTGTCTTTTGATAATAGTCGTATGCTTGTGTAAATACAAATGGCTAATTCAGTTGTATAAACTTTTAACAATCACAATTCAACCAACCCCTTCTTCTGCCTTTTAATTATTTCACCCTCCCATCTTCTCCCTTCAATATGTGTGTACACTTTCATCACCCAAATCCAATGCACAAATTGCTTCTTAACATAACAAAAAATGCATCTTGCAAAATTATTTACATCAATGCTACAATAATAACTTACAATTAAACAAAAGAATTCATCATATAACTTACGTACAATTATGACTAACAAAGGTTACTTGGATATAGTAGCAATGTGCTAGATAGATGGTAATACTCACATCTAGCAATGTAAATTGCGCCATTGATGAAATTATACATGAATAAAAGTATATTATATATACTTAAAAAAGAGACACATATCTAAAAGTTCTCTTATAATAAAAAATAAATAATAAGGTACTCATGCTTTATAAATTTTCGGTCTTTGACACGTAGTCTTGTAAGACTGAGTGAAATTCTTCTATACTAACATTCTAAGATCGTCCGTTAACATTATTTCTTAGATTTCCAGAACTACCTCCTCTTTTTCACCGACAGACACCACAAATCCAAGACAGTTTTTTTTCTCTGTTGTTTGCTATAAGCACGCCTATAGAAAAGTGGTGCAAACATTTTTATGCTGGGATGACAGCCTTCAAAATCTTGATAGAGATATTTGTAATCAAAGTGAAATATATGATGATTGTTAAAACATGGATTTCCATACTTGAAAAGAAAGAACTCAAGATCGGAAAAGATTCAAGCTTCATAGAAAACTAGAATTGGCACTAGAGTATTGAAGAATACCTCATAATATTTTCATTATTTAAAATTGTGATTACAAAGGTGTAAGACTCACATTTTATAGTAAAATCACAAATCAAACTCAGCTTATGTTTAATATATTTCAGATTCACATTTTATAGTCACTCTCCACCTCTTTCAGATTCACTTCTTTCTACCCATGCAACACTTTATGTTTAATATATTTGTTCAAAATTAAAGGTTATATTTTGGATCCCCACTTTAGTTCAATCTCCACCACCAATGTTGTGCAAGGATAAGTAGGTAGTTGTATGCATCTGATTTTCCATGCTGACAGCCTCCTTAAAAATTCAAATGAATAGTGGAAACTACAAATCAATATTCCATCATTATCAACATGTATCACACATAGAATAAGTGGTGGACCTCACTTGTGAACTGTGACATTGAATATATGGGAAGGGCACCTTCTCTCCTTATATTTCTTCTCCTTATGTTTAAGCTCAATCACTTTTTGCTAAGAAATAAAAATAACATTTTATTTTAATTTTATTTTATAAAAATAAAATATTAAATCCATATGTTTAAATATAAATAGTGTGAAACATAACTAGAGACACAAAGTTGAGACAAGTGATTCCCATTCGAATATATGTTAGTGAATCGGGAAAATTCCCTACATGCATATGATGCTAACTTCTGGAATTGACTACAAGTTTTGCCACCTTATGACATCAGCTAATTTCTCTAGCAAATTAAACCAGATTTAATATGAACCTTTTAGACCCTTTTCTGTATATAACGTTTACTTTTTAGTACTGCTATTATCATTAGTTATTAATATTATCATCATTTTGTGGTGTAGTACTTAAGAAGTCAGAGTTGAAAGTTGAAACACTAGGGTGTTATGAAGTTTGGCAGATTGGCAAAACTTGGGTTCATAGTTTAGAATATAATTTTGTTGACTAATCTGATTCCTTTTATCGAATGTTCACACTCCAAAGAAAACCAATGAATTTAGCTTCTTTTTTGTTACAAAATCTGTGAATTTAGCTGGCAGTAATGAGAATAAAAAAATAGGAAAAGAAGAAATCAAGAGGGGGAAGAGTGAAAGAGGTTGAGATAAAAATAAACTTCAAGGTTAAATGAAACACATTTTCATCTAAAATTGACGAACTTATATTTATATTATTAAGCATTATTAATTGATCATGATTATACTCGTTTGGTCTTAATATTTGTATATTTTAATTTTTTAGTAGAACTGGTATATTATACCCTATGTATGCTAGTTAATTTCTTCATCCTCTTCAGGTTTCAAACCTAGATACAATGAATACAAGAAAATTTCAAACTCACGAAACTCTTGTAAATATGCAGCCTTTTCTTTTTAATTTAAGCCCACTTGAGAGGGTTTATTTATATCTCAAGCTCTTTTATTATTGAATAGATTAATTCTTGCTTTAAATAAAAATCTTATAACAAAGGGAGGTAGGAAAATTAGGGATGGGTGGTGGATTTTTAGTTATATATTTATAAAAATAGGTGGTGGTGGTGGTAAAACTTAAGCTATAGCTTTTCTTTATCTGCAACCAAATTTACTAAAATAAACTAGGAAAACAAGTAATACTTCTATTTACAATTATAAAAAAAAAAAGTAAATTATACTGATATCCCCTGAGTTTTAGTAAATTATATAAATCACCCCTCATTTTTTACACCTACACAAAACCCCCTGTTTTTTATACTTTCATTACACCGACCACCCCCTGCACGAGAAATAAGTGTAATATTTTAAACAAAAAATGTGATAAACGCAATTAAGTTAACCAAAACATTGATTTGTATATTATTTGGACTTGTCTTAACAATATATCATGTTTTGTTTAACTTAATTGCATTTATCATATTTTTTGTTTAAAAGATTACACATATTTCTCATGCAGGGTGGTCAATGTAATGAAAGTATAAAAAACTAGGGGGTTTGTGTAGGTGTAAAAAAGTGAGGGGTGGTTTATGTAATTTCACTAAAACTCAAGTTGTGTCAGTGTAATTTACACTTATAAAAATTAACAAGCAGAAAAACATTTATAAGGGTTCAACACTCATTCCAAATATGAGAAGTTGAAGTTATTACAATGAGCACTTAAAATGTTCTAAGAATGTAAAAAGATAAGATATATCACCTCTTTAAGATGGTACCCCAAATTCTCAAAAATAATTTTGTTCTTTACATGTCAAATAGTCCATACAGTCATGAATCAAAGCGACATCCACCTTTTTTTACTTTTGTTCTCTAAACACAATAAGTTCATATGAGTAGAAAAATTTATCTTAACATCATTGAAAATAATTGAGATAAAACCAATAGAAAGTAGAAATTTTGTCAAACATAACAAGACTTCCCACAAATAAAAAATAGGTGGTTTATTATTTTCTCCTCCTCACATAGAGCACCACACGGTACAATATGTGCTATGAGACTCCTCTTTTAGTAAGACATACTTTGTTAATATTCTGTCTATGAAGATTTTTCATACTAAACATTTTATCTTTGTGTCAATAAAGAATCTACTTTTATTTTCTAACACCTTCAATATCTCAATACAATTTTAAACAAACTATATCAACCAATACTTGTTTAATGGTGAATTCGGGTGTAACCCAATAATGCATGTGCAATGTGCACTTCTGTTTCATTTTTTGTTTATTCTTATCAAAGTGGATCATAACCAGACACAAATGCTGCATAGGGTCAAAAGTGGATCCCACGTGCCTCACTATAAATTAAGCTCTAGGAACATTGTTTTTGCTCATAGAACCACAAAGTGCAAAAGCACAAGCCTAGCTTGATACTTGTCATAAACACTTCCAATTAATTGCTAAGTGATTGTTGTGTAAATGATGACTTTTCACTTACATTATTACATATTTTGCTTCTCTTTTTTGTTTTACATGTTTTCTATTATAGCTTCTTCTCAGTTGTCTTCAAATTTCTATGCAACAACATGCCCCAATGCACTGTCTACCATAAAATCTGCTGTGGTCAGTGCAGTTGCCAAAGAGTACCGAATGGGCGCTTCCTTGCTCCGTCTTCATTTCCATGATTGCTTTGTTAATGCATGTTCTTTCTTTCTTCTTGATTCATCATCTCTTTCATTCTCTAAATCATGCATAATATAATTGCATGCATGGATGGATACACTTACATAGGATTATACATTTAGAAAAACCTTCCATAACCATGCATGTAAAACTTGGAAAATATTTATTAAGGTTTTAAACTATTACTATCTGTAAATATAATTTATGTAACAATGTTGTAACTTTTCTATTCTCTTTAAACAATAATTGGGGTCACATATATCTCCCTCAATTGTAATAAATAATATAAAAGCTGACCGTAATCTTGACTGTAATTTAAAATCATGATATTTACATAAAATACGTACCATATCTTATATTCTTTAGTTCATTGTGTAGAAGGTTTTGTTTTACTTTTCATGTATGTGTTTCCATGTGAAATCATTATTTTAATCATAGATATGTAAGTATTAAGACATTGTTCCTGCTTTGGTGTTCAGTTTTACATGGATATTTTCACAATCCTATTATATGTGCACTTAAGAAGATGTAGAACATCTAATCACATCTTCGATTTAGCCATGGAATTGAAGCTAGCTAGCATAACCATGCATTTCTGAACATTACACATTTTGGAAGCATACATGCATGGTAAAAAATGTATATTTATTGATTGTTAAGAATGAAACTTGTAGGGATGTGATGCTTCAGTTCTATTAGATGACACTTCGAGCTTTACAGGAGAGAAAACAGCAGCTGCAAATGTGAATTCTCTGAGAGGTTTTGATGTAATTGATGACATCAAAACTAAGTTGGAAACTGCTTGTCCTGGAATTGTTTCTTGTGCTGATATTCTTGCAGTTGCTGCTCGTGATTCAGTTGTTGCAGTAAGTTTAATACCTTAATGAATAATTGCATATAATGATTACATAGAAAGCTTGAGAAATAAACAACAAAATCTATATATTGGATTCAATGACTTCAACAATTAGTAACTTCATGAAATTTTGAGCAGTTGGATAAAGATTAGATGTCTAGATTCTAAGTTGAGTTTTGAGTCTAATTGTCATTTAAGTGGGTCTAATTGACTTGTATTAAAAATGGCTCAATTGATGACTTAATCAATTTTAAATTGAGTTGAGTTTTGAAAGTAGTGATTTTGATGAATATTATTAATTTATGGAGCCTTTACTAATTGACATCCTTTGTCTTTTTTTAACTATCTCAGTTGGGTGGTCAATCTTGGAGTGTTGGATTAGGCAGAAGAGATTCAACAACTGCAAGTAAAGATGCTGCTACTACTGATATTCCATCCCCTCTAATGGATCTTAGTGACCTTATATCTGCTTTTTCAACTAAGGGGTTTACCACCCAAGAGATGGTAGCCCTAACAGGTAACTTTTATTTTGTTTTCTATAGAAGCAATATTGAATTAAAAGGTTATAAAGGGTACTCAAAACCCATATACCAAAAAGTCATTAGTCTAGTGTGTAAGGTTTTATTGGATCTTCAGGTAGACCAAAAGGTCAAGATTTGATTCTCGGAAGTAACATTTGTTAAGTGAGGTAGTCATATAACTTGAAATAGATTAATTCTTTACTCAAAAGGTGAAGAGATACCTTTAATTATATGAAGAAAAAAATCATATACAAAATAACACTAAATCATGACATCTAAGAAATTGATAAGCAACTCTTAAAAAGTAAATATAAGAACTCAACTTGAGGATCCTTATTCCAATCCATGACATAGATAAATTAATAGCTCATCAATAAAAAATGAAAGAAACTCTCCAATATACTCATTCACTTCAACATTTATCTGATTAATTAAGTAATTAATTTTAAGTACCCTAATAATTAAGCCTTTTTCCCTGAAATTTGCATTTATAGGAGCACACACAATAGGGCAAGCTAGATGCCAGTTGTTCAGGGGCAGAATATACAATGAAACAAACATTGATTCAGACTTTGCAACATCAGTGAAGTCAAAATGTCCAAGCAGTGGTGGTGACAGCAACCTAACCTCACTTGATGTAACCACAAATGAGTTATTTGACAATGCTTATTTCAAGAATCTTGTAAACAAGAAAGGGCTTCTACATTCTGATCAACAACTCTTCAGTGGTGGATCTACTGACTCACAAGTAACTACCTACAGCACAAGCCCTTCAACTTTCTATGCTGATTTTTCTACTGTCATGGTCAAAATGGGAAACCTTAGCATTTTAACTGGACAAAGTGGTCAGATTCGTACTAATTGCCGCAATGTTAACTAAAATATCAAAAGTTTGATTAGCAAAACATTCTCTTCCATAGTCATAGCTTTTTCATGTTTTATGGTTAACTAGTGTGAGTCTAGTTATATTGATATATAAGAATCTGAATTTTAAGGTGTTATAGTCAGTCAAATGCTGTTGTAGTTCTTCATAAATTTATGGATTTGATGCTTAAATAAAGAGTGCTATTGTTTGTGTGAAGATGTGTTTTTACTGTTCTACAAACATTTATATTGTTATCTCATTTACTACAATTTTTACATATCAAAATCGATATATGAGGTGCAAGGTATAGGGTTCGTGATATAGAAATGTCTTCTAATACTAATATAAAAAGTGATGAATTGTGTACAAGTTGAATTCTTCTGTACCACTAATGTATATCATTTGTCTGTCACCTATAACAAATTGACAACTCAATTAAAGTTGTCACTTCACTTTTAACATAGATAACACCATCAATTCATCTCAGCAGAATCCCTTCTTGCATAACTGCCTCCTATGCTCTTCTCTCCTTCACAAATTGGTCAACGAGAAGTAAAGCAAAGGTTGTTCGATTCTACTCATAAAGCATTGCTGTGAAAGTAAACAAATATTGTAAATTTTCTATAGGCACCCTTGTAGTAAAGAATAGAGATAACCATCTTGGATTTGAATAGAATTCCACTTTGTCATATTCTCTATGCCACTTCTTATACCACCAATAGAAAAAGGTCATACCATTAAAATTGTCACATGATCACTTAACCACGGAAAGCATTATGCTAGAGTTGTCGTTCAACAGCGTTTATTTTAGATGTATAACAGTACTTTCATGCGCTTTCTGTTTGACCGCAGTAGTATATGGTCATCATTAACAGCGCTTCCTGAACGTTGTTGTATTGATTATATACCACAGCGCGACACACAAAAAGTGTTGTCATATACTGCATCAATACAACAGCGCATCGTCCACAAAGTGTTGTCATATAGGTCTTACATAAACAACGCATTTTATAGGTCTTACTAACAGTGTTTATTGTTGCGCTGTTGAAGTTCATATATTTAGCAGCGCAGTAACGAAAAAAACGTTGTATTATTCATAAATTTTCTCAAACAACACCTAAAAAGCATTGTTGTGCTTATCATTTACAACAACGCATGCTAGAACTTTCCCTAGAACTCGTTGTTATTTGTATAAATTAATACCTGCATATACATTTATTAGCAGAACAGACATTCTCGACATCACAGACATTTATACGTTCTTAACAACACACATTAATACACGCCAGAAGTTTGTTTTATTAAACATCAATACAATACAAATGCAAACAATGAATATCATGCCAATTATGTTTTGACAGAGTACATAATTACAAATAAAAAAATTACACAAATTACAAACAATCATAATTAAGCTATAATTATACAAAGACTACTTGCATCTATTTTTTCTTTTTCTTTGATTATTTTTGTCTTGTAGGATCATCCTTGTTTGGAGGAGCATATTGATTTACCCAATGCCCTTCATTGTGATCATCTTTTGTATATAAATCATTATCCGTAGTTGGTCCGCTCTCACGCGACTAATATGTCCCAAAAAAAGATCATCTTCATCAATATCTTTATATTCTTGGTCATCAATATTATTGACGATTATTTTGTTAGTTAAAAGAACAATGAACCATTTCATATAAGCTGAGTCACTAACATAGAATACTTGTTGAGCTTGTGATGCTAGAATCAATGGTTCATCTTTATATTTTGGCATATTAAGATCTACTTGCAAGAACTTTAACTCATCAACTCGGAAGCCATTGCTATTATCAACCCATATACAATAAAAAACCGACACCCGAAACATTGTGTAATCCAATTCTCATATGCGTTCAATCACTCCAAAGTGTGACATGTTCGCATATATTGGATTTCTATCTTTTGCACCGGACATGTGTAAAGTTTGAGCAACAAGAGTCACACCATTATTTTGCATTTTACTTTGATCATCTTGTTTTTTCGTATAAAATGTGAACTCATTAATCAGGTAACCAGTGTAGGATAAGACATGAAGACTTGGACCATTGACTAACCATTTCAATCTTTCGGAAACTAAATGTGCATTTATATTCAACTCTTCATCAATATTATTTTTTAGCCACTTTATGAAACACTGATTATGTTCTTTGGAAATCCAATTTTCATTCTTACTCGAGTAACACTTCCTTAGTATCTTCTTGTGTGTTTCAACATATGGCTCAACCTCGTCGGCATTATGTAAAACATATAAGTGCACTTGCTCCAATTCGGTTCTTGTTATAGTCAATATTTCATTCCAAGTAATAACTTCACCAAATGTTTTTTTTTTTGCATATCGAGGCTTTGGAATGTCCATGAAATCACCATCGGTAAGGTATCCGATACAAAAATCAAGAGTTTCTTCAATGTCGCGACCCGAAGAGCAAGCCATTACCGTCGCATCATCCCTACCAATGTCTCGCCACCACTGTGAACCATCCTCGGTTGTTATTGTTGTTCCTCACCGCCGCTGGAAGACGAAAACCAGTCACCGTCGCACCCTCATTAGCCACTATAGTGAATCAGACCCGCCTGGTACCCACCACGAACCGTCACTGAGATAGGTTCTTCCGGCTGGATCAATTCGGCTTCCATCTTCAACAACCTTTAGTCGCCATGAACACTACCGATTGGAAAGAAGGAAGAAAACGGATTCCATGCCATGGCCATCCCTGCTGCGGGAAAAGAAAGGAATTGAGAAGAAAAGTGGGACTTTGGTTTTAGGGATTTTTATCCCATTTACTTTTAGGGATTTACCCCTTTTGCTACCCGTGAGGGAGAAGGATAGCATATCTTTCTTATAACCCCTTTTCTTTATTTGTCCTTTTGTTGTGTGTTTTTTACTTTATTTTTCATTATTCCATCTATGCAATTTAAAATGAAATGAACATTAATTTATATGCTACATATCTCATAACTTTTATAATGATTGCTTATTCCAATTTTAATCAACAAGCTATTTTACCACTATATTCAACCATCAAATCCATATAAACTATTTTAATTAATAAGACAATTTTATTACTAAACTCTATATGTATAAATAATGAGATATTATCAAATTAATCATGGAATTTTTATAGTAAGGTTACGGTTCGAGTTGTCTCTAACTTCTCTGAGAATGAGAAGAAGGTCTACAACCAACACCGTTTCTAAACTATTAATTCTATACGTTTATAATTAATAAACTATTTTATTACTAAAATCCTATATCTATAAATAATTAGAAACTATTATTCTAAATAAATTTTATGGATTTTGTAGTAAGGTTACGGTTCGAGTTGTCTCTAACTTCTCCTAAAACGAGAAGAAGGTCT